>NC_142792.1:3096875-3260000 GCF_988280905.1 Pimephales promelas | reverse complement strand
CAAGAGATCACTTCCGTCACTTTGGACGTGGCTGTGGTTAAAAGAGGTAAAAACGATATATAAATACTGTTCGTTTTCTCACACAAACCGCTCGTTTCGTGTCTTAGGCCATCAATGTGTACTTACATTTACGAGTCATTAAATCATGTTTAATTTGGACTTGGAGGTGGTGACCATACACTCTAAAAAATGCTGGGTTGTTTTAACCCAGTATTGGGTAAAATATGGACAAACCCAAACGTTGGGTTAAAAATGTAATTAAAAAATTTAACCCAATGGCTGGGTTTGTCCATATTTTACCCAAAACTGGGTTAAAACAACCCAGCATTTTTTAGAGTGTAGATCTCCATTATATGACTGACAGACAAGAACGGTTTGACCTAAAAAATATCAAAATTGAATCTACTGCGGAAAAATAGACACTTACATCTTGGATGCCCTGAATCAGACCAAAAATGAATTTCAATGTGAACTATCCCTTTAATAATGTAAAAAAAAAGTACATTAAAGAGCCAAAGCTCGTCTGGTTGGTAATTAGGGCGGAGCTTAGCGTAGGATCATTTTCACCTTCTCTCTCTCTTTCATTCCTTGTTTTTTTTTATTACCATCACCCTATTACAAAGGACTCTGCCTATTGTGAAAAGATCTATTTTAATGCTGGCATGACTGGGATGCAGTTGACCAAACATGGCGGTTTATTCACATCACGAATAGAAACCAATTCCAGACGATCCCATCGTCTGAACTTGAAAAGGCATTCCCACGAGCGCTGGCCTTCATATTTTTATATCCACAGATCAAATAGATAATAACGGTAGTCATTCAGAGCGGGCGGCTCTATCTTTGGAACGGGCACAATAGAAGCTTCTGCTGGACTGTCAGCGAGGCGTCAAGATCAGGCCAAGGCCGCGGTGTGCCACAGATTGCAGTTTTGGCCCAGAGCACTTAAAGGACTGGTAAATGGTGACGTAAAAAGCCTAATGAAGGGAAATCTGTGGTCAGAACCGCGCTGATGTTACCAAAACCAGCAGTGCAGTTTGGTCAGGAGTGGAAAGAATGTGTATGTGAATCTGGAAAAAGAGTGCTGTTTGAAACCATGCTAAGCATGTTCCTGTCACTGTACACGCAGCATGACGGCCACAAGTGCTTTCACTGATGACTTTTTGGAGCACATCGGCGCACAAAAAACATGTTAAAAAGGAAATGTAAAATGAAATGTGAAGGCATAAGTGGAGTACCAGACGGATGGGCTGGGATGGACCCTGCCACACTGATTAGCACATTAGCTTTTCACAATCTCATTCTGTCTTTTTCTGTGTTTCTTTCTCTTTCTCTCTTTTTCCATCTTTCTTTACCCAGGACGCAAGCAGAGGAGAGACCAAATCCGTCACCAATGGTAAGTGACAAGAAGATAAATTGTGTTTGTGTAAAACCGTGTCCCATTTCCATTATCCAACGAAAAGCAATATGTGGAACAGTAACTGCTGCGCAATGTGACTCAATCACGGCCAATTAGAATGGATTTGATGCGTCAAACACGTCTATTGAGAGCTAGGTTTTGGACCAATGAGATTACACAGTGGGCGGGGCTACCAAGCCTTTTTTGTGATGACACATTTCCAGTTAGTTAACGGCATAAATCTATTTGAACATAAAATAAAATCATATTTGAACATATTTGAACATAAAATAAAAGAAAATTTTTTAATATTTTCATTTTATTTATAAAACTATATTTTGTGTTAAATATTTTTTTTTGCTTTTAGGGTTTAGATAACAAATAACAACAAAAATAGGTTGGTTAGCACACAGTGTAAGTTTTATTGCACATGTGTCTATGCATCCAGGCCAACATGAGGTCAAAATTAAGTCCTACGGTGAAGGGCAAGCTCTCCATATTTCACAACACCCACAATCCCTCTGGCAGGAAGCCCTTCCAATGATAAATCATGGCTGCAGGCACGTCGTTCCCTGGCTGAAGTCTTTTAAAATGCCTCTTTGGCATTGTTTTCTATTTTGAATGGTGGCCATTTGTTCCTCTAAAAGAGACACGGTGGCCTTCGGGCATGCCGGGCATTTTTTGGGTAATGGGCGACAGGTCTTTGCGTTAGCCCACGTCGGCCTGCTCGTCTCAATATCACACTGTGGATTATGGGCGTCTGTCAGTGCCAGCAGGGCCAAAGCTGCATGTTTGTCACATTACTGCATGGGGCGGCAGATTAGCACACTCGCATGCCGGATGAAAACGTATGTCCCTCCAACCACTTAAAAATGGTCAAACACATGGCCAGCTTGCATTTAAGAGACTTTTTAAACTTTATTTAGCTCTGGAGGAGAAGAGAAAGGGTGTATGTTATAAATACACACAGCTAAGCATACAAAGATTTTGAATTGTCCCATAATCTTGGCTGAATGAAAAGCGTAACAAACATTTAACCCTTCTTCTAAGGGGCAAAGAAGTGGCCCAGATCCCATAAATAACAGGCAATAATCATGTTGGACAATTATCATTTTATACATTTAATTTTGGGTCATATTTGACATACGTGAGATCTACTTATTTCAGTTCTATATGAATTACAACAACACTCTGGGTGCATTTTACAAAATACTGGGTTGTTTCAACCCAAATTTGGGTGAAATGTGGACAAACCCAAATGTTGGGTTAAAAAATGCAATTAAAAAATGTTGAGGTTGGGTTACAATTGGAAATTTAATTTTAACCCAACAGTTGCGTTTGTCCATATTTTACCCAAAATTGGGTTCAAACAACCCAATATTGTTTAGAGTGAAGGCTGATATTTTTTTAATTAAAAGTAAATACAGTAAAAACTGAAATATTGTGGAAAAAGTATTTAAATTTAAAATAACCATTTTCTGTTTAATATATTTTTATTGATTTTTTTTAGCATCGATACTCCTGTCTTCAGTGTCACATGATCCTTCAGAAATCTTTCTAATATGATGATTTGCTGCTTAATATTTTTCTGTAAACTATGATGCTTATTTTTTCTGGAATATGGTGATTAGAAAGTTTTAAAAAAAATATTTGAAATACAAATATTATAAATGTCTTTGTCACTTGCATCAATTTAATCCATCCTTGCCGTACACTCTAAACAATGCTGGGTTGTTTGAAGCCAAATTTAAGTAAAATATGGACAAAACCAAATGTTGGGTTAAAAATGTCATTTCAAATGAAACCAACTTCAACTTTCACTTTCAACGGTAAATTTTATTGCATTTTTAACCTAACATTTCGGTTTGTCCATATTTGACCCAAATTCTTGACCCAAAAACAACCCAGCATTTTTTAGAGTGTATAAAAGTCTTAATTTTTAATTTAATAAAACACTTTTTTTTTTTTTTAAATGTACTGACCCCTAACAACCTAGTAAAAAATTGAATTAAAGTGTGTGTCATCTCATTTATTTTCAAGCAATTTTATGACTTCTCTCTTTTGTCTCTTAACAGGAACGGGCCATTAACCTTTCAAAGACGCCGGAGAGGCAGGGACCAAGAGAATGCACAACATTCCTTTTTTAAACTTTTATTAATACCAAAAAAAAAAAAAAAAAAAACACACACACACATGAGCATTTTATACTGTCAGGAAGATCTGTGTGTAGAGACGGTATAAAAGAGAAAAATGTAAAAATATATATAAATATATTTTTTATCACTGTATTCACAGGCCACCATCATAACACAAACACAGTTGCGTTTACTTTCTGTTAAACTGAAATCTGTGAAAACTAGTAATTAAGATTATATAACAATTATATAACAGCTCAAAACATTACAAGATTCCTTGGATAGGAGGACGAGGAGTAGCAATCCGAATTGTCTTTTGTCAAATCACAAAGCATATTACGCATGTTATTTACCCTTCTCACCTGTTAATTTATAACTAAAGCAAAGCTTCACCCTTCTTCATTTCATACATGTTCGCCAGTTCAAGACTGAACATGAGCACCCGTAGAGTAGCTGTATTTTGTAGACCTACTTTTTGTCATAAAAAATAATACAAAAAAATGTCTTAATAATATATGTTAGCATATAGTGTACGTTTTTTTTTTTTTTTTTTGTAATTAACTAATTACTGCTTGATACAAAATGGTCTTTGCTTTTGCTTTCAATAGTATTTTATATCAAAGCAAGTTTTAATTCCATTATAGTCCTACCGTTATCATTATTACATTATCTTTGGCTTTTTGTACTCTTGGAAACACTGGTCTGAAGTTGTTTGTGACCATCTTTTTGTAAGTGTTAATCATGTGGAATAATCGGTATTGGATGAAACGAGAACTCGAAAGAAAGGGAACATGCACTTTTTTTGGCTTAATTCACACATTTCACAATTTCTGCATATAAAGCAAGACCTTGGTTAATCCAGAAACACATCATGATTTCAGCAAGGAAAAAGAGGACAAGCATATAGTCAAAGTCAATTCATGTTTATATTTTTTGAGTGTCTTCTCTCTGTGCTGCAATTGATTCATAATAAAATGTTGTTTGCTTTCAGTACAGCGTTAGTTTAGTAACCTCATCATTTAAACGGCATCATTTCTGACAGAGAATATCCGCTGTAGCTTAATGCTAATGTCTCTAAATGTTCCTGTATTCCACGTGTATTTTTTGACAATCAAGTTTTTTACTATTTGTAAGCACCCATGTATTGTTTCAGAGTAACACTATGCAAGTCGCACCACCTTTAAATGCAATTACCTTGTTACAAATATGACCATTTGTAGCCAATAGTTCCATACAGAGCAACATTGTATCATTCTCAGTGACTACAATAAAGAGACCAATGAAAAACACCTGTGATGTGTGTGTGCATCAGACTAAAGCCATATATCTCTGTCATGCTCCACTACCTCTAACAATAGGCTGAGTTCCAGCAGCCAATCAGAGCAAAGCAGTGCGGTCACATGATCTGGCAGGTCTGTATTAGGTGAGCTTTGGGTTAGTTTGAAATTGTCTGCTGCCTGGACCATCGAGATAACACCCCTCTCTCTCTCTCTTCTTGGTGAGATCTCAGGTAAGAGGCTTCAGATTTTGTTATTGGATCCAAATGGCATTAGTTAATTTGTAACTAAAATCTACTCATGCCTACTGGATTAAATTTATTGTGCAAAGTTGTGCATAATGTGTGAGCTCAGGCCTGAGGATCACCCTCTTCATTCCTCAGTCATCAATGCAATGCTTGTCTTGTTCGCCAGAGGGACTGGTGGTTTGCGTGCTTTGGGTTTTTCTCTTAATGCTGCTTAATACAGACTATCAATGGCAACATTCCTGCCTGTGATACTCCAGCCTTTCAGAAGGAGTACGACTGGCCCTCGCTTATTAACGTAAAACGCACGTAACTCCAAAGTCTTGCTGGATTTGGTCAGAGAAGCTGCGCTCAGTGCTTCTGTTACACTCTCATTATCACAAGGACTCGATGTAAGATAAACCTTTATCCGAGATGATCTCCGAAGAGCCATTAGTTGGAGGACCCTCAGAAAAGATAGATGTTGAGTTTGAGTGAAAATAAGACTTGATAATTGGATAACCTTTGAACTTTCAGGAGCTATTTGGATACTTGATTTCATTGCAATAAAAGCAAAAATCAAACCAAGACAAGTGGTGTCAAATGTTGCCAAAGCATAACTAAATTAACTTTTTTAGTTTTTTTTTTGTGTGTGTGTGTGTGTGGGTGTATGAAGTTGGTTCTCCTCAAGTTCCCACATGTCATTCTTAATGTCATGTTATTCATGACATAAAGCATCAACATGTTCCAATTTATGTCTCAATTTTGAACTTATCTTTTTTTTTTTTTTTTTAAAGATGAAATACTCCAAGGCACTGGTGTGCTGAAATTAAAAAGCCAAAACTTTTACCGTCAGTCACCGTCAGGGATGCTTGCCATTATATTTTTAAAACAATAATATCTTAGAAAAGACCTTAAGTAATATTGACAAACTATATGTCATTTGAAAGCTTACAATCTCTAGTTTCCATATTTGGTGTATTTTCAAAATAAAATACACAGGAGCCGTATTTTTTTTTCAAATTGCAACAAAAATATTTACATACTTATAAAGCGTGTCCAGACTTTTATTTTGAAATAGCAATGAACATGAACAAAAAGGTAGAAACCTCAGTTTGTTTTCATGCCAAGAGTTCAAAAGATTGCATCCTTTCAATTATTTTAGAAAAAAAGGTCTGGAAATGTTTTAAATATAAAGAAAAAATAATAAATTCACCATTTGTGATGTGGCATGAAGCTACAGTATAACGCGCATGTGTGTTCTTTGTATGTTTCTTAGAGGTTGAATTAATATCAAAATTTGCCAAACTTCCCATACTACTTATGAATAGGATCCCTACTTCATAAATTGTATGAAAATTGTGTAAATGATGGTTTGGATCACTCAAAATCCAAAGAACCTTTATCCGACTTCATAAAGAAACTTTTGTTGAATGGAAAGGTTCCATTAAAAGTTCTCATAAAGAAGCTTTATTTTTAAGAGTGTATTTTGATATTTCATTTACCCTTTTGGGCCAGTGCACATACTGTAATCATAAAGAGTTGCATTAAAAAAAACTAGATGGGTCTTTAATGTCAGTAGGTGCTGTGGAATAATGTCCTGCGCAAACAATGTGCTTTAAAAATAGATGACAAGGACACATGCACTCTTGATTTACTCAGAGAATGAGCGGCAGCTCTTGATGAGACCAGCCAATTCATTGTCTGGAAAAGTGTGGAGCACCTGTTCCATATCGCATACTTTATTACGGGCAAAAATAGCCACCCTCACTCATTCATCACATGTTTATTGTGCAGTGATTTATTTCCCGGTGGACACACACGTCTGCAGCTCTCTCAACACTTGTTAGGCACGGTATATAAACCCTATATGGTTGAACATCATGTTTGTCTCTGGGATCAGGGTCACTTGTAGAAGAATTTTAAAGATGATTTGTAGACCATGTCAAGACTGTTCTGCTGTTAGTAAAAGAAGTGCAAATGAACTGAACTCATTTGACATGCATAACTTAAACTTATTTGCTTCATCAGGAATCACTTAGTCATGGCGGACACAGAGGAAGTGGTGGAGGAGGAAGTGCAGTACGTATAACGCCATTACTTTTTAACTGTTTTAAACAATGCTGGGTTGTTTGAACCCAAATTTGGGTCAAATATGGACGAACCCATGTTAGGTTAAAAATGTAATTTCTCAACTTTCACTTTCACAACTTAAAATTTTTTAAATGCATTTTTAACCCAACATTTGGGTTTGTCCATATTTGACCCAAATTTGGGTTCAAACAACCCAGCAGTTTTTTTGTTTGTTTGTTTTTTAAAAAAATGCTGGGTTATTTCAACCCAAATTTGGGTCAAATATGGACGAACCCAAATGTTGGGTTAAAAATGTAATTTCACAACTTTCACTTTCAACTGTACATTTTTTAATGCATTTTTAACCCAACATTTGGGTTAAAACAACCCAGCATTGTTTAGAGTGTACATTTTTTAAACATAAGAAATTTGTAGCTGTAGTTTGTCCTTTTGCCAAATAATTTAACCAAGTGTATGTACAGCACATACTATATAATGCATAAATATTGAATACTATAACTAACACAAATCTATCTTAATTTCACGTGTCATCTTTTTAATTCATTACCCAACTTAAAGTCAACCGTTTTCCTTTTTTTCTTCTTCTCTTTTCACCCTGTGCGTATGTTATAGGGAAGGTAAGCCGGTTTGAGACTCATGCACTATCACTAATTCTGTCTTCATGAAATGGAGGAAGTTTTGTGAGCTGTCAGCTTCTGTGCATGTGCTATTTTAGAAACTTTAGGTCCCCAAGAATCGCTTTTGTCCTCGGCTACATGCCCATTACAATTGAGTTACTCAAGGCTGCAACTAATATCAGTAGGCCAATGTGCAGGGTGACATTGTTGAATCAAGTCAAGTATGTGAATGTCCTGCCCGTTTACATTTCCCATTGTCTCAGATGTCAGTCCCTCCATTCGTCTCTTGTGTGCCGTCCGTGAATGTAAAATGTAATGCTTGTTGTCTGCAAGTATTATGGCTCATTGGAAAAACATAGGGACCTTGTTTCATGACTCTTTAAAAGTGAAATATTCAGTGTGTGGCGCTAAAATCTGAACCCGATTAAGTTATACAAGATTCAACTCTGGTTATTTAAGTCAATTTAATGTAATTTAAGTTGAAATGACTTAATTTAGGTGGCAACTTTTTTTTTTTCTTTCACAGTGAAGCATGTTTTCCCGATGAGCCTGAGTTGATTTATGCCGTTGTTTAAATGATCATGTCAAATTCATTTAACGCATCATTTGGTCCATGCTCACATGCAAATCGCATCATAGGCCACTGCATTGGTGGTCTATTTCTTAATGTCATTTACAAGCTGTTGGGTGGATCTCAATGTTCTGACAAAGGTTATAGATGATCTGTTTGTTAACGTGATTCAGCATCTTGATTATGCAAAGACTGATCAAATATTATGCTTCTGAATGTATTCGCTACTAATAGTTATTATGTTCACACTGTAGTGGAGGAAACCGAAGAGGAAGGTAAAACCGTGTTCACTGTGTGTTGTGTTGCTTCTCCTGCATGAGAATACACTTTAAAAGTAACTTCAAAATATTTTAGATTTAGATATTAATACAACAATATGTATGGCAAGCCGTTTTAGCTTTTATTCATTTCCAGGATATGAATTCTTGAGATCAACAATTGCATTTTCACTAGTGAAATGTTCTGCCATTCAAAACCAAATGTTGATATCAAGAATTGATTTCTTAATAGTTGAAATTCCAATTTCACATATCAAAAATACAATTATTACTAGTAAAGACCTTTATTTTTGATATCAAGAATTCAACTGTTACTAGTTTGAAGTGTCTTGATATCCACGATTGAATTGCTACCATGTAACAATGTTCATTTTTGATATCAATAATTACATTTTTACTCATTTCTGATATACAGTCTGTTACTAGTAAGAACGCCATTTTAGATATCTGAAATAATATTGATATCAGAAATAAATTTTCAGATATCAAAAATGATCATTTTTACCAGTAGCAATTGAATTGTTGATATCAAGAATAGACATTTCAACTAGTGACAATTTAATTATTGATCTCAAAAATAGTAAAAAAATCAATTCTTGATATCAACAATTGTGACATTTCAATAGTGAAAATACAATTACAGATATCAACAACATTATATATAAATTGTTGATATCAAAATATGTAATTGTTGATATCAAGACTTCATATCCTGGAAATGAATAAAAGCTAAAACGGCTTGCCATACAATATGTGACTTAAAACAAAGTCAGTTTCATTCTGCAGACTAGAGTCTTTCACACACATGCATGCAGATATTTCAGTTTATTCTCAGTTAATTCATTCATTTACTCATCCTCATTTGTGCAATTATTTCTTCCTTCTTCATTTGTTCTTTCGCTCCCCCTCTTGAAGTGGAAGGTAAAATTTTAAAACTTACTCAGATTGCATTCATTAATTTGTGCACCCATTATTTTCATATAATTGAAAACAAAAGCATAACCTTCATGAGATTGAAACTGCATTACTATAGCCTTTCCATAATAATGATTTCTCTTCAATAGTGGAGCCTCCGTCAGAGGAAGGTAATGCATCGATCTGACCTTTTTTTTTTTTTGTGGTCATTTTCTGTACATTTGCCATCACCAATGCAAGGTAATATTTAATATTTCATGTTATATTTTCATATTAGAACCAGCCCCTGAGGTGGAAGGTAATCATTCCCTCATTTTATTGATAATACAATTATTTAAATGTTTTATGATTTTTAAATAATATCAGTCATCTATCTTTAAACCACTGGATCAACACATATGTGCGTAATACGAAATTCATTCATTTTAGTACTCACCATCTGAACCAAGACCTGCATTCAGGCAACTCAAGTTCAGTTCATTTGATAAGAGAATCTCTTGCCATAAACTAAAATTGTCTTTTATACAAAAAATTCATGTTTCGTCAGTCAGAATATCTGCTCCTGAATGGCAGATCTTAATAGTTCTGTTATGGTATTTTAATAATTTCTCTACCTATTAGTCTTTATAAACTAACTGATTTGCTGTTCTTATATTAGAGGCTCCGGAAGTAAAAGGTAATTATTTCAGTTGTTAAGACTATTGAGGTTATTCATCCTTTATAATGTACAAGTGTCTGTAAATTTTCATTCTTTAACCATTTATAACTTATTTCATATCTGAACAACAGAGGAGCCAGAACCTGAACCAGAAGGTAAAGCTCTTCAGCTTTTATTCAGCAAGACGTGGAGTTTCTCATGTTTTGTGGCACTTTGCAGCTGATTTTGTAATAGCATGGTCTCAAGGATTGACGGGTTGTTTAGTGTGTGTGATGCGAGCACTGGGTGGCCAGCGCCATCAGTTCAGTTGCATGTAAATCTCACATTTTCTTGTAAACTGATTCAAAATGTGATGATCGATGATCTGAATCAAATGTTTACCATGATTACAACTGCATTGGGAAACTGTTTAAGGTTCGTATGTCGTGATGCAATATCAGCTAATTGAAATCGCATGTGTGATGATTGTGACTGTCAGAACATTGGGGCGTCACGTTCAGCCGGGCATTTGTTACGAAATCAAAACATTTCTTTTCTTTTCTAACAACTTTTAAAAATGTGTCAATGCAATTCTCTAAATGTGACATTTTTCATTGTTCACCTTCAGAAGCCCCTGTAGAGGAGGAGGCCGCAGGTAACTCTAAAATCACACATTCGCTTTGGTCGAGCCTGACATGTGAAGTACTTAGCGTGACGTATTATTAGCCAGTGATGTTTTTTTATATGTTTTATCCCCAGATGAGACAAAACCAAAGCCGAAGTATGTCCTATGTTGACATCTTACTGCTTAAATTCATACGTGAAGAATGCCCAGCGTCAGTCCTCATGGCTAACACTTATTTTACAGATTCATGCCCAACATCACTGCTCCAAAGATTCCTGAAGGAGATAAGGTGGACTTTGATGTGAGTTTAAATTACATCACTTCTTGTATTCGCTTCAAAGTGTTGGAATGGAATATTACAATGCATTCTCATCCCAAGGCGTCACATACTGACGCTTTTGCTAGTGCGTATACATCCAACACACATAGCACCCTTTAGCGTCAATATAACACGCTTCGGTTATGGGTACACTCTTACAACTACAAAATGTTGCCAAAAGGGTGCTTTCTTATCATTATAGAACCTTTTTTTACCATTAAAGGTTCTTTGGAGTTGAATAAAGAACCCTATGCTTCATATATAGAACCCTTTTTTTCTAGGTGTGTATTTTACAAGCTGGGTGAACGGTCATCCACAATTTGCAAAATAAGCACACTTATTGTGAATATTCAGCCCATTCTCACCCCCAAGGCGTCACTTAACTGACGCCTTGGGAAGCATTTGGACATGCTTCAATATCTGACGCTTTAGGCGCCCTTTAGCGTCAGTTAGATGACGCCGTAGGATCGCGTCATGTAAGTGACGCTAAAGGGCGCCTAAAACGTCAAATATTGAAGCATGGTCAAAGGTGACGCCTTGGGGTGAGAATGCGTTGGAATATTGGATTAATGTCAATCTTGTGTGTGTGTAATAGGACATCCACAGGAAGCGTCAGGAGAAGGATTTATCTGAGCTTCAGTCTCTGATTGAGGCTCATTTTATCCAGAGGAAGAAAGATGAAGAGGATCTGATCGCTCTGGTCAACAGAATCGTAGGTTCTGCATAATCTGGAAGATTTCACAATTGTATTACACAGCTTTAAATGCTAAAAAAAAACATTCAGTCGTCACTTGCGAGCAGAGATGTATACTAACAAAGTAGAACTACTTAAGTACTAAAATGCTGTATCTGTACTCTTTTTTTTTCTCATACTTCTACTTTTACTTCAGTAGATATTTTCGATAAAATGTAATACTTTTACTTCGATAATTTTTTAATGTTCTGCTAGTAAATTTTACGAATCATTCGTTGCAAGTTGGCTTTCATGCTGCCTAAATCACACACCAGTTTTATAGGGTAATGGTATTGATTGACACACACATTGACAACTAATGCAGGGGTTGTCCTGCAATGACATTTTTTGGCGGCCGCCAAAGCAAATTTTTATCCCGCCAAATCGCCTTATTTGATTGCTAGTTCAAACTTTTGACTGCTTTCTTTAATAATTACATGACACAATACTTGTACTTTTATTTTTAGTACTTAAGTAGTGAATTTTAAAATAAACTACTTGCAATACTTAAGTACAAAAAATGTTGAATACTTTAGTACTTCTCACTTAAAGAGCAGTTCAACTTCTGCTCAAGTCACTTTTTTGATTGAGCACTTGTACTTTTACTCCGGGTTTCTAGTACTTTATACATCTCTGCTTGCGAGTGACAGTGTTGTGTCTGTCTGGTGTTGTGTGCAGGAGAAGCGTCGCACGGAGAGAGCCGAGCAGCAGAGAGTCCGTTCAGAAAAGGAGAAGGAGAGACAAGCCCGCCTGGCCGTGAGTGACACGCCCTTCAGCCAATAGGAAGCAGCCGTTTACCTCCATCAGGCTAAGTGCTAGAATACAAGTCAAACTCTTTCTGTCGGATCTCTCAACAGGAAGAAAAGGAGAGAAGAGAGCAAGAGGAACAGAGGAAGAAACAAGATGAAGATGCCAAGAAGAAGAAAGCTCTTACCAACATGACACACCAGTACGGAGGAATCCAGCAGAAGGTTTGAATAAAGAGATATCTAGGAAATGTTGAAATTGGATTTTGGATTTTGATCCCAAAAACCTCAATGAACCTAAGATGCATGTGAAATATGCTGCAAACACCATCATTCATGTCTCGCAGGGCGAGGGTCGCAAAGGGGCGAAGAAGCAGACGGAGAGAGAGAAGAAGAAGAAGATCCTGGCGGATAGGAGGAAGCCACTCAACATCGATCATCTGTCTGAAGATAAACTGAAGTAAGTCAGCGCTGACCATGACCTCATCACAGTTGGCGTAAACGGACACTGACGAAGCTTCTGATTGGTTCCCACAGAGAGAAGGCCAACGAGCTCTGGCAGTGGATGATGCAGCTGGAGGCCGAGAAGTTCGACCTCGGCGAGAAACTGAAGAGGCAGAAATATGACGTAAGTGTTCACACAGAAAGCATTGCATAAATGTTTCGAAAATTACATTCAATATGGGATTTGTTTGTTGCAAACATCATCATAACAATTTTATTTGCCATATTGCCGTAATTTCAAGAAAACTGCTTCTTTATGTATGTTGGTATCAGTTTTTTTTTTAGCACAAGTCTACACAAAGTCGATAAAATATAATGCAAAGTTGTTAAGACGTAACTTTTATAATGCACATTATTATTGTAATTAACACACTCTCAGAAAAAAAGGTACAAAAGCGGTCACTGGGGCTGTACCTTTTCAAAAGGTAAACTTGTCCATTTTAGGTGCTAATATTATATTTTAAGTGTTAATAAGTCCATTTTAGGTGCTAATAAGTACATTTTAGGTGTTAATATGCACATTTTATGTTCTAATAAGTACATTTTATGTGTTAATGTACATTTTAGGTGTTAATATGTACATTTTATCTTCTAATAAGTACATTTTATGTGTTAATATGTACATTTTAGGTGCTAATATGTACATTTTATGTTCTAATAAGTACATTTTATGTGTTAATATGTACATTTTAGGTGCTAATATGTACCAATTACAGCCAAAATGCAGCCTTTGGGTACAAAAGTGTACCAGCCCCAGTAACAGCTTTTGTACCTTTTTTTCTGAGATTGTAATTGGTCTTCTCTTTAAAAATGACATCAAAAAACGAAAAATCTGAGAGAAAAAAATAGACCCTCCCCTCAAAGAAATCAGGAAAAAAAGTGGTTGAAAATGGACAAAAGAGACTAGATTGTGACGCCAGGTGTGAACGGGAATGTTCTACTTGTGATCCGAAAATAATCTTAACACCAGATGAAACAGGGCCTAAAAGACTGGCGCTGTGATCTTAAACTGTGACTTGCTTCCAGATGAATGTTCTCCAGACCCGAATCAATGAACAACAGAAGTTGTAAGTAACTGGCTGTGGGGGGGCCACCTCACTGTTGTGTAGCCTGCTGTCAGTAACTGTTGTGGGTCAGATTTGTGTCGGGTCTGGGCTCTCGGTCGGTCGGCTGCAGTCAGGCTGCAAATCCACAGGTTTTCCCACATCAGCTGGTCCTGTTGATATTGTCTGTTGTGCTTAGCAAGGCCTCCGTATGTGTTCCTTACAGATCACTCAGCTACTGGCTAGAGTCAAAGATCACCAGAGGTAAGTACCCTGAGCCACACTGGTCACTTTCCCCTGGTTTCAATGAGGTCTGGCTCAGAGGAAGTGATGCTGTTAGTTAAAGGCATAGTTTACCCCAAAACTTTAAATTCTCACATCATTTACTCACCCTCACGCCATGCCTTCCTATCTTCAGATAACAAAAACTAATTTTTTTAGGAAACTAAGCCACCTCTGTGAGTCCATATAATGGGTGCTGCTTGTTCGATGCGTGGAAAAACCACACACATTGATAGTCATGGTAATCACAGTGGATGAATCAATGTCTTCTGAAGCCAAACTATACATACTGTAGGTGTGTAAGAAAAAATGCTTTTATTTAACTA
This sequence comes from Pimephales promelas, assembly GCF_988280905.1. Lineage (NCBI taxonomy): Eukaryota > Metazoa > Chordata > Actinopteri > Cypriniformes > Leuciscidae > Pimephales > Pimephales promelas. Next base: position 3,245,275 of record NC_142792.1, on the reverse strand, counting down.
TAAATCATTGCTTCCCGCCTGCTGTGAAATGAGCGTTCACAATAGGGATGTTGTGACGGGTTACTTTCTGCACAAAATTCACAAGACACTTTCCTTTGTCAATCTGAACTTGTGAACGCACCTTGGACAAGTTAGCCGGAAGCGATGGTTTACAGTTTAACCTCTTAAGTGTCACTGGCCTTAAACTAATCTTGCCATACTATATATCATTTGAAATCTTACAATTTCTAGTTTTCATATGTGGTGATTGAGAGGAGCCGTAATTTATCAATTTTTCTACAAGAATGTTTTTTTTACACCTCCTAAGACGTGTTTAGACCTTGAAAAATCATGAAAGAAGGGTAGAAACCTCCGTTTATTTTCATACCAAAAGTTCAAAAGATAGCATCCATTCAATTATTTTAGAAAAAAAAAGGTCTGACTTTTTTTTTTAAATATAAAGAAAATTATAGATTCACCATTTGAAGCTATAACGCACATACTTGTTATTTTTATATGTTTCTTAGAGGTGGAATTCATATCAAAATCTGCCAAACTTCCCATGCTACTTCTGAATTGGATGTCAACTTTATAAATTGTATGAAAATTGTGGAAATATTGGTTAATATCACTCAAAACACATGTGGAAATGTCAGCGCCCTTATATGGGCAGTCATGGAGTCAGGTTGTGCCCTAGTGGAAGCGTTCGGTACTGCGCCCAAACAAAATCTCACTAAAAGCTCATTTTTTGAGGTATCAACCCAAAATTTGAAACTCCTAAAATTTTAACCCAAATTTTTTGTCGTTTTAGAGTCGCCCATGTTTTGAAAATAAATATGAAAAATACGTTTTCATAAACTCAAACTTCTATAACTTAATTTATTTCACTTCTGCCAATGCATTCTTGAATTACAACCATTTTAGTTGAAATGTGCATTTTCATGTATATTCAAAAAAGGGAGGTGACACTTAAAGGGTTAAAGAGTATTTTAGCTTCAGAATACATTGATTATTTTCCTCAAAATCTTTGTTTGTGTTTATCTGAAGAAAGAAAGTCATGTACATCGCGGCTGGCATGAGGGTGAGTAAATGATGAGAGAACTTTCCTTTTTGGGTGAACTATCTCTTTAAGATGACCAACACAGAGCAGTTTTGGGTTTGGTCTGCTCAACAGATCCCGCTCCTCTCAGATCCCAGGCCCGATGAAACCGTACGCTCTTGACAGGTGCGAGCTCGGAGCATGTGGTTCAGCTCAATCCCAACGTCAAACGGGGAAATGTTTAGGATCTTTACACTCAATCCTAATGCGACCAGTTTTAGTGGCTCCTTCCGTTCGTACCTTCACTGTTCAACACATACAATACATGAATTTGTCCAAAAATGCACTCGTATATGCAGATAAATATGAATTATTGTAAATGCTGAGACATTAAATATTGATTGGACATAAATGAGAGAGACTCCAATGAAACGGTAAGTTTAAAATGAATATGTTTGCCTCTGGAGACGGAATCTGTAGGCCGAACGAGGGTAAGAAACACAGTAGGATAAAACAAGACTGCAACATGGACTGCATGCGACTGAGTGAGTGCCACTTTTTCCTTGCATGTGAATGAAAAGCGTCTCTTCTAATTTTGCATTTTGTCTTTTTTATTTATTTTTTAACTGTCACCTGTAAGGGGCCTTTCACACCGATCGTTTTTTTTCTGTTCCACTGTGCTACTTTTCCACTGTATTTTTCCAATGTAAACCCGTGCTAGATGGACATCTTTAACCGTTGCGCTCCAGTCTCGCGTCTTGTGCATTACACCAGTGGTTCCCAACCTTTTTTTTTTTTGTCTGAGACCCCCTTTTTCCCAAGAAAATAAATAATATAATTCAATTATGCTGTTCGCAATGCTTCATGGGATTGTACTTCGTTCCCTCACATAAGACCAATGCAACTAATCTTTCATGCCAACTTTAAGGTTTAGCTCATGAATATTAATTTTTTCACAATACAACAAATTCCTAGTTTAAAAATAATCTCACCATACTTTTTTCTTGCTAAATATATTTGTTTCTACTCTGAAATATGTAATGTATTCATATTATGGAAGCAAAGTAGTTATGTGACTCTTCCATGTTTAGTTTTTTGGGGTTACTGCGTTGTCACAACACCAGTTAAGCCTTAGCTCATGAATATTAATTAGGGTATGCTCAGTTAAATAATCGTCTATGATCTGAGGTCAGGGTCTGTGGTAAATAAATGTGCTCAGTTCCAGGTCAAAACTGAAATGCATTAGCATTATGGTTAGAAATAAACTGCACAAAATCATTTAAATAATTTCCATAGCACACTAAGTAGCATAACGACTTTATGTTCTCATAGTGCAGTGATTTAGTAAGTCAGTGGATTGATGAGAGGATCATAATGCTTCTTGATACGCAGCCAAATAAAATGGTTTGATAATTATGTTTCTCTTGCAGTGCCAAAGGTCGTGGCAAGGGCAAGGTTGGCGGCAGGCTGAGGTAAACGTGCAGCGAATCGAAACACCCCAGAGATCCAGCAGACTTTGCCATCTTCTTCACATGTGCAGTTGTGGTCATAATAAAGCCATTGTTCTGTTTCACTGCACTTTTAGAGACAGTGAAGTGACATTTTTTCATGTTGTATTTCTGCTTGTTTTTGTTGTTGTTTTGTCTTGGACACAAGTATTCTGCATTTATCACTAAATTTAATGTCACTTTAACCCTGCAAGATTAAAAGAGTCAATTGTCTACAAAGCATCTGTTTCTTAAGTTATACATATCCCATTTGTAAAGATAATGTTTAGTTGACATTAAAGGGAGAGTTCACTTTGAAATTAAATTTTGGTATGTTTTAGCTTACCTCAAGGGCATCCAAGATGTAGGTGTCTTTGTTTCCGCAGTATTTTCAATTTTGATGTTCTCTTTCATCATCTCGTGTTCGAGATCCACCTATGGGAAGGGCATCCGTACCTGACCTCTGCAGAAGCATCCAATTGCACCAAGTCTGGCTAGACAGACAGAAGCGCGCGGCCAATGCCCGATGAGGCCACACCCCTCACCCACGGGCATATAACATCTGGGCGCGCTGCTATTCCTCAGTTGTCATTCGCTTCTCGCGATCTCTGCAATTCTCAGCTCGGTTAGTTTTTACTCTGCTCACCTCGTGTCTACAGGAGGACATATCGGCCTGATCAGCCTCCACCGGACGTGGCAGATTAAATTCAACTGCTGTTGTGCATTCGGAGCTTTTTCTCACCGTTCTACAACACGGCTGCTCGCCACGGTTTTCTCCCTCGCTATGTCTCTGTCTAAGCCTACGGCATCATCTGGGGATAGCTTTTCACGGGCCTGCCCGGCCGCGTGTGGAGCCCTTATCGCAGCTAAAGACCTCCACCAGCTTTGCGTTGTCTGTTTGGGTCCTAAGCACGCTCGGGAAGCCCTTGAGAACCCAGACAACTGCAGTTTCTGCCTCTTGCTGCCGAGGAAACTGCTTAAACGTCGATTCAAGGTAGCAGTGACACAGTGCTCCGAGCTCAGCCCCACGGGCTCAGACTCGGACGGGGGACACGGTGATGACGACGCGCCACCGAGGGCCTCTCGGGACGCTTCGTCGCTCGTCTGGGCTGACCAGCCCAATCCCGCCTTCCCCGAGGAGGACATCTTCGGGGATAACCTCGCTCTCGCCCACGAACCGGCCGGTTCTGGCGAAGAGGAGGATGCGGCCATTCTTGGGGTTTCAGAGGACGAGGAGGCCTTCCCGCCCTCTGTCGTTCCCCAGATTACCGCTCACGCGGCTCTTCCTCAAGCCATCCTCCTGGAGGTGTGTGAACGAGCGGCCGCTCGTCTCAACATCGAATGGCCAGCACCTCAGAGCGCCACCGACCAGGAGAGGGATATTTATGATGGGAAAGTGTTGGGACCCCCTCCCGGCCCGAGGAAACAACTCTTCCCCATCCTCCCGGCGTGCGCTAAGCACATGAGGAACTATTGGAGCGATCCGCTCGACTTCAGACACGGTCTCACGGGACTCGAAGTTAAGGACATGGCAGCTCACGGTATGGGTGACCCCCCCGCCGTCGAGCCTTCTATCGCCAGGCACCTTAACCCCGCTCAGGGTGGGCTGCTCGCCCCCCCTAAGCCAGTCCTGCCCAACAAAATGGACCGTTTCGCTGCGTCCGTTCACCAGGCAGCGTATAAATCCTCGTCTGTGGCTGTCAGGGCCCTTAACGTTTCTTCGCTCCTCTCCGCCTACCAGGCGGAGATCCTCGAAGAATTAGGGCAACAGCTAGAAAAAGGTAATCCTTCCGAAATCCTTTGGAAGGAGATCCTCACGGTGAACGACCTCGTCCTCCGTAACGCCCGTCACGCTGTCCAAGCGTGCGGGCGCTCCATGGCGCTCTCCGTGGTGGGAGAGCGCGCGCTCTGGCTGAACCTGTCGGGACTCCCGGACAGCGAGAAGCGGCGCATCGCGGGCGCGCCGGTGGAGCCCGGCCGGGCTCTCTTCGGCCCCGCCGTCGCACTGATGCAACAACGGTGCGACGACAAGAAAAAGGAGGATGAGGCTTTCAAACTTTGCCTTCCGAGGAAGTCAGGTCCACGCCAGAATCCCCCTGTGCGTTCGCCTAACCCACCGGTCACGGGACGTCAGTTTCCCCAGGGCAAGGAAAAGTCCCGAAACAAACCGCCTTCACGACATCATAACCCAGCGCCCTCTAACAAACACTGGGTTAAGCCCGCTCCCGCCGCGGCCGCGGCTGGGAGACCTGCTAATTCCAACCCCACCGACCACTCGAAACGCAAGCGGCATGCCTGACGTTCAGTCGATGGGGACTTCCAGTCCACGTTCACGGGCCGCGAGACCCTTGGACTCCTCTCTCCTTCTAGGACCCCCGTCCAAAAGACCCCGGGAGTCCCGCGGATGGGTCAGCTTGCCGCCTGTCGAGACTGCCCAGCCCGTGTGTTCAAGGAATGTGTGTTTTCCCCCCACGTTCAGGGGGCCTCTGGTGAGAGGAAGGTTAAGTTCAGTGTCAAAACCACACTGCCCTCACTCTGTTCCTCTCACTCTTTCAATAAAGGCTTCGGCCCCAGTGTTTGCCCAGCACAAAACACACAAAACACAAATAAAAACGAATCTAACAAATTCGTTTCGGAGGGAAAACCTCTCTCCGCAGAGAGAACCTTTCTCACTGCAGAGAGAGGAATCCCCTCCGAACCCCCGCATGTCGCCTCTAGTGTGCCCACGAGATGGCGCCATTGCATCACAAATAAATCTGTTGGTCTCAAGACACAGCTCCGCTCTGTCCCGAGCGGGGACACTCGCGAGCCACGAAGCGGCTTGGCGAACCGTTTCGGCTCCCGAGTGGGTTATGCGCACAATAATGCAGGGTTACAGATTGCAATTCGCAGTAAAACCCCCTCATTTCAACGGCATTCTCTTTTCTCACACGGAAGAGAAAGCCTCTCACATTCTGGAAGAGGAAATTTCATCTCTCTTAAACAAGGGAGCGATTCAGGTGGTACCCCCCAATCTGATGAACCAGGGTTTTTATTCCCGGTATTTTCTGGTTCCAAAGAAAGGCGGCTCTCTCCGCCCTATCTTGGACCTTCGAGTGTTGAACAAACATTTGAGGAAATACAATTTCAGAATGCTGACACAGGGCGCACTCGCCCGTGCCATAAAACAGAACGACTGGTTCACATCAGTCGATCTGAAAGATGCTTTCTTTCACATAAGCATTTATCCTCCGCACAGGAAGTTTCTTCGTTTTGCCTACCAGGGCATATGTTACGAATTCACAGTTCTTCCGTTTGGACTCAGTTTGAGTCCCCGGTCTTTCTGTCTGTGCGCGGAGGCGGGCTTAACGCCTCTGAGAATAACAGGTCTGAGAATCCTGACCTACATAGACGATTGGCTCATCATAGCCGAATCGAAGGAGAAGGTGTTGCAGGACACCGGCCGTGTGCTCGCGCACATCACATCGCTCGGGTTCCAAGTGAACGTGGGCAAGAGCAATCTCACGCCCAGTCAGAATGTCATATTCCTGGGTTTGGAGTTGAACTCGGTTGCCATGCGAGCGCGTCTCTCTCTGGAGCGCGTTCGCTCTCTAATGAGCTGTCTGTCACAGTTCAGAGAAGGGGCGAAAGTGCAATATCGCACATGTCTCAGGATGCAGGGTCTCATGGCTTCATCCACCCAAGTTGTGCCATTAGGACTCCTGAGGATGAGGGCGTTCATGAAATGGGTTTTGTCGCTACATTTCAGCCCGATTCACGACCTTTGCCGCTCGGTTACAGTGACGCGCGCGTGCTCTGCAGCCCTGCGCCATTGGAAGAACGCAGACTTTTACGCACGGGGAACCCCTCTCGGGGCGGTTACGATGCGGAAAGTGGTGACGACAGATGCATCCTTAACAGGCTGGGGTGCCACCCAGGAGGGCAGAACGGTGAACGGTCTGTGGCCAAACAGACTACGTTCAGCACATATAAATTATTTAGAGCTTTTGACCATTTGGAAAGCTCTGAATCATTTTCTGCCTCGCCTGCAGGGACATCACGTGCTGGTACGGTGCGACAATACCACGGCTGTGGCATATATCAACCGTCAGGGCGGCTTGCGCTCGTCGAAACTTCACCTTCTAGCTCACAAGCTCTTGGTGTGGAGCAGACGGGTTTTCTTGTCGCTACGCGCGACTCACGTCCCAGGCATTCTGAACATCGGCGCAGATCTGCTGTCGAGGGGAAACCCAATCTACCGGGATTGGCGTCTCCATCCGCAGATAGTGGAAATGCTATGGATGAGATTCGGACGGGCGAGCGTAGATCTATTCGCCTCGCGCGAAAACTGCCATTGTCCTATGTTCTTCTCTCTAAGGGACATGGACGCGCCCCTCGGGGTAGACGCACTGGCCCACCCATGGCCGAGAGTGCTCCTGTATGCTTTTCCTCCCCTGTGCCTGATAATTCCCACATTGGCCAGGGTGAGAGAGCAGGGCCTGTCTCTCATTCTGATAGCACCCAGATGGCCCAAAGCACCGTGGCTGGCGGAGATAATCCCTCTGTTATACGCCGAGCCATTGTGCCTTCCCGTTCGCACGGATCTATTATCCCAAGCCAACGGGGAGATTTACCACCCCCACCCGGACAGGGTGGCTCTCTGGGCCTGGCCCGTGAGAGGACGAACCTGAACGCACTTGGGCTTTCGCCGCGTGTGGTCACCACTATTCAGAATGCCAGGGCCGTCTCGACACGGTCCTTATATGGCTGTAAGTGGCAAGTGTTCGAGGGGTGGTGTGATGGGCGCGGTATCACATCTTATCAGTGTTCAGTTCCTGATATTTTGTGTTTCCTTCAAGACCTCATGGATAAAGGCAGGTCTTTTTCCACCATTAAGGTCTACTTGGCTGCTATTTCAGCCTGTCATGTGGGTTTTGAGGGCTCGACCGTCGGTCAGCACCCTCTAATCCGCAGATTTATGAAGGGTGCACGCCGCTCTTTGCCAGTCGTCAGGAGAACTGTCCCGGAGTGGGACCTCTCCATGGTGCTGGAAGCTCTGTCTCAACACCCTTTTGAGCCTTTGGATAGTATATCCCTTAAGCTGCTATCTCTCAAGACAGCTTTGCTTTTGGCCTTGGCATCTGCTAAACGTGTCAGTGAGCTACATGCACTCTCGGTTCATCCCTCGTGCTCTAAGTTCTCTCTTAGTGGAGATAAGGTCTTCCTTAAGCCTAACCCGGCCTTCATGCCGAAGTGCTTCCCTGCATTCACTTCGGAGGTGTTGGAGCTGTCCGCTTTTCACCCTCCACCTTTTACCTCTCTAGAGGATCAGAGGCTGAACGCTCTGTGTCCAGTCCGTGCCTTACAGGCATATATGACGAGGACGAATGCTTTCCGGAAGAGCGACCAGCTCTTTGTTTCATGGGCTCCCCCTCACTTAGGGAGTCCAATTTCGAAGCAACGCCTCTCACATTGGGTTGTGGATGCTATTACCATGGCTTACAAAGCAAAGGGAGTGCAGCCCCCTAGGGGCATCAGAGCTCATTCCACAAGAGGTTTAGCCACCTCTTGGGCTCTGTTTAGGGGAGTGTCACTGCAGGACATCTGCTCCGCTGCCAGTTGGGCTTCTCCTCATACCTTCGTGCGCTACTACCGGCTGGATGTCACCAGTACCTCGGTAGCACATTCGGTTCTAGGGGTGGGGTCGTCTTAGCCCCTCCCTGTAACCCTGTTGGTATATATAACCATTAGGAGTGAATGGGCTGACTGGCCATGTTCATTCCTGTCACCAATCACCAATCACCCCCCTTTCGGGTATAGATTATGTCTTGGTGGGTTGGGGTTACTATCTCGCATGTGTCCCATGCGTATTTCATGTCCTGCTTGTCCACATTAGTTAGGTGTGGTTTCACCTTCGCAGGCTCATGATTAAGGGACGTGTCAGGCACCGCCTCCCCGAGGTGACCGTCCTTCTCTGGCTCCAGAACCTCACTGTGAGTGTATTGGGCAATCGGGGAGCTGTCCATGTCTCTCCCATAGGTGGATCTCGAACACGAGATGATGAAAGAGAACAATAGGTTACTATCGTAACCCCGGTTCTCTGAAACATCGAGTGGAGAGATCCACCAGCTTTGCCCCGCTTGCCGCACGAGAAGCGAATATACTTACTGAGGAATAGCAGCGCGCCCAGATGTTATATGCCCGTGGGTGAGGGGTGTGGCCTCATCGGGCATTGGCCGCGCGCTTCTGTCTGTCTAGCCAGACTTGGTGCAATTGGATGCTTCTGCAGAGGTCAGGTACGGATGCCCTTCCCATAGGTGGATCTCTCCACTCGATGTTTCAGAGAACCGGGGTTACGATAGTAACCTATTGTTTTTAGGTCAAACCGTTCTTGTCAAAGCTGCCATCTTGCAGCAGAACTTCACTTGCGTTAGCATTTCCCTTGACTCCCATTCATTTTGGCGTCCCTTTGAGAGCGAATAATTCACCGGTAAGTAACTTTGCAAAAAGACATTTTCTTCAGTAAAATGAGTTGCTCTGTCGGGTAATTTAGGTTTGTTGACATGCTGAACTAACGTTAGACCTTTCGAATAGAAAATCTTTTAATGAATGATGTTCATATTAATAAGTAGAATAACAAGGAATTGTGGTCGGTTGGATTGAGAAGCTGATGTTGCTGCTGCTTTTGTAGAGCTCTAGTGATGTTACTGCTTATGAAAAGCATCAAATGAGTTACTCAGTCCAGAACAGAACAGGGCTAAAACCGTGTGCAGAAAACCAGCCTTTTAGGATTACATTTGTTAATTGTGAAGGAAAGTGTCATCTTAATTTTAATTTAGTTATCAAAGGTTTAAAGGTTATCAAAACAGCATTGGTAAATAAAATAAAATATATTTTTCATTAGTAAAGTATATACTGTATATTTGTACAATACTACTGTACAGATTTAGTTTCAATTTATTACATTTCCATCGTTTCCAGTTTTTAGACTAACTTGCAGATTCTATTTTTTTTTAGATAAATAATGTAGATGGATAGTTCACCCAAAAATGAAAATTATGTCAGTAATTACTCACCCTCATGTTGTTCCAACCCTCATAAGACTTTCGTTCATCTTCAGAACACAAATTAAGATATTTTTTAATAAATCCAAGAGCTGGATCACTCCTCCATAGGCTTCTTAAGGGATTGAAACTTGCCGGCCCAGAAAAGTTATTAAAGACATCGTTAAAATAGTCTAAGTGACTACAGCTCAACCAAAAGTTTATCAAGTGACAAGAATACTTTTTGTGTGCAAAAAAAACAAAAAAAAAAACAGCAGCAGTTCTGTTTTGTACGTCACCACGTAGGCTCACTATTGGCTGAAAATTTAAGTTTCAACCAATTTCTGAATTGTATTCTGCATTCCTGAAACTGTGTTCCCAAGTTGAATTATACTGTGTGTATTTAAGTTGTCTTTTTATGTTTTGGGCTGTTGCAAGAAGCCAATGCCTAGGAAGAACAGTCAGGTCTGGATGTTGAGGTAATAATCATTTGCAATGAAAATGCACAAGAACAACATGTATAAGGTTAACTTAATAGTAGGATGACCATATATTGATTACCGAAAACCAGGATACTCGACCCGGAAAACAGATACTCAAAGTTTACTCAAAGATGCCTTATTATAATTTCAATACATTTTACATTAGGCTATTGCTCCTCTGTATGGATAGAAAAATTTTATATCACAAGACACAAATTCAGATAGGCTACTCAACATGTTGACAGGTTTCAAAAATAATGACTGAAATAATGGTGGAAATAATGTCTCTGCTGTATTAGAAAAATAAACATATAAATAATAAATAACTAAAAGAAATACCCCCAAATTGACCAATAATATCTCTCACAAACTTACAAAAACGAACTAACAAAATATATTTCTTTATATCTTTAGTTTTCTTCCTCATCCTCCTTGTTTGCCCATCTATGTTTTGCTGTAGAGCTGATCTTTCCCAGCAATGTTTTGAAAACCAGGACATTTTCATCACTTATAAAAAAAACAGCCAGGACAGGATGTGAAAACAGGATTGTTGATCACCCTAGTTAATAGTCATTGTAAATTCTTCATTATGGGTGTTCTTTCTTCAAACAGGGGCTACCCACACAACATTTTGGAATTGACTGTGAAGTGTTTATGGTTATGATGAGTTGCCAAGCTCATTTTCAGGATGTTTAGTGATGTCCACACAACATCCATTGCCCATTTTCATTAATCTTGGTGAATTTATGCTCATACAAAAAGCATGGCAACATAACAGCCTTTCTGCCTTTACAGTATACCTGGTACACAACTATGTGGCAGCATTTGATTTCACCACCGTAAGTGTTTGTGTCAATTTGGCGATGACATAAAGATGTTTAGTGTTAATTGTGGTGAATTATATTACATCTGTTCTTACCTTCCGTCTGATGTGCCATATCCGAGGAGTTGGTGGTGCCCCCTTTTTCGGGTCGAAATTTTGAAATTCTCCGATCTTCTCGAAACTCTGGATTCTGATAGAGGGCCATGAGACTTAGACGTGAGTGCAAAAATGGAGGGTCTAGACCCTTCCTGAGCTGAGATATTGAGATCCCACGTAGCATTTATCCCATTATAAAAATAGTGGTTTGCTACGTGGGATGTCCATATTTCAGCTCAGGAAGATTGGAGAAACTTATTTTTTCGCACACACAAAACAAAACAAAAAACGACAGGGGTAACACTGTCGTTTTTTTTTTTTGTTTTGTTTTTTTTTTGGGGGGGTCGAAATTTTGAGTTTTTCTGATCTTCTTGAAACTCTGGATTCTGATAGAAGGTCATGAGACTTAGACCTGAGTGCAAAAATGGAGGCTCTAGACCCTTCCAGAGTAGCATTTATGCCATTATAAATATCTCAATATCTCAGCTCTGGAAGGGTCTAGAGCCTCCATTTTTGCACTCAGGTTTAAGTCCCATGGCCCTCTATCAGAATCCAGAGTTTCAAGAAGATTGGAGAAACTTATTTTTTCGCACAAAAAAAAAACGACAGGGGTAACACTGTCTTTTTTTCTTTCTTTTTTTTTGGTGGAAATTTTGAGTTTCCCTGATCTTCTTGAAACTCTGGATTCTGATAGAGGGCCATGGGACTTAGACCTGAGTGCAAAAATGGAGGCTCTAGATATATCAACCCGGTCACACTAAATGCGTCTCGCACGCAGTGCGTTCATAGAGCAATTTATACGCGAAAATTATTTTTTACATGCATAGGAAACGCACCGTGTGTAATATACGTTTGGTTAGGATTATGGCAAGCCAAGAGGTTCAGAATTACACCATAAATTAATTGTGTTTACTGCCATAGTTATATAGTAAGGATAAGCAGCATGATGTGTATATTGCCTAATTGCAAGCTTGTTTCAGAAATGGTGACATTTTTTTTCCCATCATTATTGAACATCATTATAGGAGTATTAGGTTGAATGAGTTAGAATTAAATGTTTTATTAATCAGTAGCAAATAGACATTAAGAAAATAAATTATGCAAGTACTTTTACTTTTAATACTTAAAGTACATTTAAAATCAGGTACTTTTTACTTAAGTATGGTTGTCATTGTGTCACTTCTACTTTTACTAAAGTAAATATTTATCTGGTTATTTGAGATTCAGTACTTCCTGTATTCAAATCAATTTCTTTGCGGTGAAATAATGACCTGTGTCCGTTTTGAATGAGATTCGAGAATGAGAAACTTTAACTTACCAAAACATCCTGAACCATCTGACCAGAGGGCGATTCATTCAAAGATTAAAAAAGGTAGCAACGCTACAATAGCAACTGACAAAAAGTAAAAGTTTTTAGTCATGCTAAAGTAAAAGTTACTTACAGGCGAGTCTTGTGCCGTACTCGGTTCCCTCATTTATGTGTCGTTTGATTGCGTCGGTTTTATTTGCGGTTGAGCTGTAATATGTGCTGTTAAAGTGACATTAAGAGCTGTCATCTTCTCATCTGCAGGATCTGCACGTGTTGTGAGATTGTCATCAACTGTCATGTTGTCAAGCATAGCGTACGTCAACGGCGCCGCCATATTGGGGAGATCAACTTTCCCATACCTCTCATACCGGGAATTGAGAAAAATGCCTGTTTTGTGCGCTGCTTGGGGCTGTAAAAATCGCCACACAACTGAAAACAGCTTTCGAGGAAGTACCTTTCACAAGCAAGACTGAACGTTTGTTTTTGGTTGTATTTGGTAATGATTTAATTAGTAAGTAACGTTTAGAGATTAAATACTACTGTTATTGTGTCACGCAATGTAGTTTTAATAGTTTTTCAGTCGACAATGAGGTGTTTAACCCTTATGTGCTGTTGTGGCTTTTTTCAGCCACTAAGGGGTATTTTTTAGTCTTCATTTGGCCATAACTTTTTCCTTGTTTCAGCAAATGGAATAATTTTTAGTGACAAATTTTATTTTGACACATATTTTGGGAAAATGCTTTAAAATATTTTTAAAAACTCAACAGTAGCCTACACTCTGGGCAAATTCACTACCCTTTCGTTATGTTCGTGGCTGAAAAAAGCCACTACATTAAACTGCTGTAAAAATGCATCAGATAAATATTTTTTTTTTTCACATTTTTTTTGCATAAATCTATTAACCGACCTCAGTCCTGATCAAAACTACTAATTTTTTTTTTTTAAAAATCAGGATTTTAACTCTTTAATTGCCAAATTCATAAATGATGTCACTGATTTGGGAAAAAAAACACACAAAATGACTTATTTTCAATATAAAATATGATTGTGGACTGGATTTTTTTTTTTACCTTTTATCACAGTCTTGGACATGTCAAAGATTAGAAACAACATTGGTTTTGATTCATTGTTAGTTTTTGTGTAGCATCAGATTTTAACTTTTTCTCCCTCATTTACTGTTCGTGGCTGTTTTTGCCCCATTGACTTCCATTATAACCACATTTTTTGATTGCAAAGCCATGACACCATAAAATCATGCATTTTTGATTGTTGATGGTTTTCCCTGTTGGGAAGAGGTAAAATTAGTAATTTTTACTGTTGATAACCAGGTGGAACCATTAACCCTTTAGACAGGCCTGTGCAAAAAAAAAAAGCTTAGTTTCTGGCTTTTACATGGAGTTATATGGAGTATAATAGCATATTACAGTGTGTATATGTGAGTGTGTGTGTGTGTGTGTGTGTGTGTGCGTGAGTGTGTGAGAGAGTGTGAGAACTCACCTTGATGCGTCTGAGAAAATAAAAATTTACACTTCAGCTCTTAAAACTACATGGAGTAAACAAAAACAAAGTAAGTGTATTTATGCATCTGCTGCCTTTTGATGGTGAGAAATGCAGACTAAACAAAAACAAAGCAAGTGGATATAAACACTTGTCATTTGATGGTGAGAAGAGCAGCAAGCAACATGAGAAAGGGCTTCACTTGTAGGAGGTATTGTCTTCTCACTCTGACCGCAGACTCAGGACAGTCAGATCCTGGTTTGGATGTGGCACCCTCATCGTCATCTCAAGCTTTCACTGAAGGCGAGTAGGATTCAGAGGATCCTGGATCTGGATGGACTGGGAGAATCTTGAGAGGGACATGGTGGCTCTGAAAATCGCACAACCACTTCGATCATCCTATACAGGCAACGTGTGGGCTCCCGTCTGGATCTGTAGACGCTGGCCAAAATCAGTAGCCCCATGTTGGCACAGAGATCTGTGGAGTCCACCCCAGTCCAGTTTCTCATTGTGCGGTGCCCATGGAGGTTGGTCATGCTGACAATGAGGTCAGTCATCTCCACCGTAAAAAACAGATTGAACACAGAATCCATGTTCTGGACCCTTGCGATAGCATAGTGTGTCGGCCCTCGACTCACGCCTCTTGCAGGCTGAAGAAAGGGAATTGTCTCCGCATTGGTGGAAAACCATACTTCACCATTTCTCCCAATCCACCCAGATCCAGGATCCACAGAATCCTCCTGCTTTCAGTGGAAGCTAGTGCTCACTGAAGGCGAGGAGGATTCAGAGGATCCTGGATCTGTGGACTCAACAGATCTCTGTGCCTACATGGGGCTACTGATTTTGGCCAGCATCTACTGATCCAGAGGGGAGCCCACACGTTGCCTGTGGGATGATCGAAGTGGTCGTGCGATTTTCAGAGCCACCATGTCCATCTCAAGATTCTCCCAGTCCACCCAGATCCAGGATCCTCTGAATCCTACTCATCTTCAGTAAAAGCTTGAGATGATGATGAAGGTGCCACATCCACACCAGGATCTGACTGTCCTGAGTCTGCGGTCAGAGTGAGAAGACAATACCTCCTGCAGCTCGCTGGAGGGGTCAGACTGCATAATCATCTCTAAAACTTCACTACAAGTGAAGCCCTTTCTCATGTTGCTTGCTGCTCTTCTCACCATCAAATGACAAGTGTTTATATCCACTTGCTTTGTTTTTGTTTAGTCTGCATTTCTCACCATCAAAAGGCAGCAGATGCATAAATACACTTACTTTGTTTTTGTTTACTCCATGTAGTTTTGAGAGCTGAAGTGTATATTTTTATTTTCTCAGACGCATCAAGGTGAGTTCTCACACTCTCTCACACACTCACGCACACACACACTCACATATACACACTGTAATATGCTATTATACTCCATATAACAACGCCTTCAGAACTTCAGAGCTCGGTATTTTTGCGTCATTGTAGGAGGAAGTGAAAAGGGTAAATAGCGGATTTGGACAACGGCCTAACCTGTAAGAAATCAAAAGGACATAAGTACTCATTCATTCGACTTTTGGCCTATAATCTATATTGAACTTGCGGAATCAACAATAAAATCTATGTTAATTTAACAACAAGTGTAACCCCCTTCACCCGGGTCAGCAGGTGAAAGAGACACTTTTAGCCGTTTAGCCCCATAGACTCCCATTCATTCTGCTCTCGCCCGCGATCACCTCCAGTGGAATTCTAATGGAACTGCAACCAGGATGATACACAATGGGGCTAATAGGAAGTGCCAAGGCTCTCCGTTAGACGGGCTCTGACTTGATTTGCAACGGTGTAATTCACACAAATTACCACAGGAGGGCGCAACACCTTTATGTTTATTTATTTAGCAGAATGACAGAAACCGAAGCGCAGTTTCCATCCGCTCCACTAGGCGGCGTGAGCGGGCATCACTGTCAGAGCGACTCCTTCGGGTCCTTGGCAACATTGACGCTTGTTGATGACAGACGCTACAACATGTGCAGATGACAGCCACACAACTGGACATATTTCAGCAAATAAAACGACATACAGTCCGATAACATGCGGGAATTGAGTGTCATTTAACTTCTCGGTAAGTAACTTTGCACATAAAGTGAATTTCTTTTGTAAAATGATATTTGCGAAGAAAATGATATAGACGCTGAATGTTTTGTATAATTGTATGTTTCACTGATGCATCGTTCTGCTGAAATGTCATCATAGCAGGGCTCGTCAGTGTAATGTTCATGGTGTCTGTAAACTAAATGTTATTTAAGTTTGCTATGAAAGCATTCGCGTCTTCTATAAAAAGAGAAAAACTCTTATTTTTTTTCTGAACACACACTACCTTCAGAAGAGCAAATTAATCGGGTGTTGCTTTACATTTATAATCAGAATAATAAGGAATGCTGTTTTATATTTTTTTTTCTTTACATGCTGTTGTTGTTATTGTAGTCTTACTGTAGGTAATATACTGGATTGATGTTTGTTAATAGAGTCAGTTGCTCTGATGTTTCTGCTGCTTCATGCTTGTGTAGAGCTCAAGTGATTTTACTTCTAATGAAAACCAGCATACATACAGTCCAGAACAGAACAGAACAGGGTTAAAACCGTGTGCAGGAAACAGCCTTTTAGGATTACTGTCCATTTAAAACTTCAGCTAGTCCCAATTATGGTTCAATCACGTAAGCTGCACCAGTTATTTTGTCAAGAGATTTCTTGTTTATTTTTGTGTTACATTGATGTGTCATTGCACACAATACTTCTATGCAAGCTAAACTATAGCTCATCCCTAATCTCTCCTCAGCAAACATACACAAACACACTCTGATTTCTCAAAATATAATTTAAATAATTTTATACTTTTAATGTATTCAATTTCCTTCTATTGACTAGTCTTTAGACTAACTTTCACATTCTCATTTATAGATGTAGAATATATAGAGTATTTCTAAAACTATCTTTTTAATCTTTAAAAAAAAAAATATATATTCTTTTTTGTTCATGTCTTTCCTTACAGAAGGAATGTGTTTAGACCATTACATCCAGTCATCAGAAGCAGAGCTGTGGGACGTGTGGACAGACATTGACTGTAATGATGGACGTCTGCTGATGGACAGGTAATGTAAATGCTTGTTTTACTGTACTAAACATGTAGGTTCCCATCATTTTCTTTTTGAAGGGCCTCCCCCTTTGAAAAGCAAATGATGGGAACCTAAGCGGGTGGGGAAGGGACGAGGAGGCGAAATTTTTATATAAAAAAAATATTTTTTTTCCTTGTTTCCAAAAAGCATAACCCCTGCTGCTGACTGTCCCGGAAGCTCCGGGGGGAGACCGTACTGGTATCCCCCTCCTTTGGGCGCGCCACTCACACAACATCCACTCCTATCGCGGAGATCTGGCTGGGATCAAACCAGCAACCTCTGAACCCGTGAGGCAGCGCTCTTACCTGTGAGCCACAGATCTCGTGCTGATGATGTGCTGGAACTTATATTTCAGTGTTATCCTGAGAGTTTCCAATAAAGCAGTTAAAGTGAGATTCAAACCCACGTCTTCATCAGTCTTGTCCTCAGAGAGTGTGTGTTTATCCGCTCGCCCATCATGGATTTCACGTTGACAGCTGGTTTTGGGGCCCCTTGTCTAATGAGAACTATTGAAAGTCAGCAATAGTGGGACTTGAACTCAGGACGCTGTGATCGAAACACAACTCTTTCTCTCCTGAGCCACTGAGACTGCTGAGATGAAGAGCATTTTCAACCGGTTTGATCCAGAGTTGTGTGTTAAATGATGAATAACTTCAACAAACATGGATCTGAAACCTGGGATTTGAACCAGGACTGTCTGGTTGGTGAGGTTGACAACTATCCACTGAGCCGCAGAGACTGTGAATCAATGATGTTGTTTTAGATTTCAAGTTTAAAGTTCTTAGCGTATGTAAAAGATTATTGTCATTGATTAATAATTCATTGACTACTCAGATCTATTCTTTATAAAATGATTTTATTTTTAAGTTATTCTTTGTATCAACTGTATCAGTGTGCGTGTTGTGTCCTATCGTCTGTCTATATAAATATACATGCAAAAAAGTCAGATCTAAAATTATTTTCGCCCTGCTGTGGTGATTTGTGTGAATTACACTATTGCAAATCAAGTCTAATAAACATAAGAGTGTCGCCCTCCTGTGGTGATTTGTGTGAATTACACCGCTGCAAATCGAGTCTAAAAAACATAAGTGGTGTGCCCTCCTGTGGTGATTTGTGTGAATTACACCGCTGCAAATCGAGTCTAAAAAACATAAGTGGTGTGCCCTCCTGTGGTGATTTGTGAGAATTACACCGCTGCAAATCGAGTCTAAAAAACATAAGTGGTGTGCCCTCCTGTGGTGATTTGTGTGAATTACATATAGAGAGTAAAAGTAAAGTGGTGATTGTGTGAATCACACCGTTGCAAACCGAGTCCGATCGAATCTAAAAAACATAAGTGTTTCGCCCTCCTGTGGTGATTTGTGTGAATTACACCGCTGCAAATTTCTTCTGTCTTCTCTGTTCTGTCCTTATGTTAAAATACATACATACATAACGTTACACACACACACACATATATATATACAAAAAACTAGACTTTCTCATTCAAAGGAAATCATTATTTTCTGCACCACAGAGCTTGTCAAACATGTTGCTGCTGTAATTTCACAGGAACTTTAATCCAAAGTCTCAGATGTGATCTGACGAGAGTAAAGTGCAGTTTTCCTCCGCTCCTCAAGGCGGCAGAAGCGGGTTCTCCTTCAGTCTGACGCTTCTGCTGCTTGACAACATGACACTTGATGACAATCACAACAACACGAGCAGATCCTGCAGATGGGAAGACAGCTCTTAATGTCACTTTAACAGCACATATTACAGCTCAACCGCAAATAAAACCGACGCAATCAAACGACACATAAATGAGGAACCGAGTGCGGCACAAGACTCACCTGTAAGTAACTTTTACTTTAGCATGAAGTCAAGTTCTCTTGTCAGTCGCTATTGTAGCGTTACCTTTTTAATCTTTGAATGAATCGCCCTCTGATATTCACACTGTAAAGTGTAATAAGAAGGACTCAGTTGATATTGCAGTGTTTTCTGGGTGTATGTGAGAGTCAGCAGGAGTTGTGTCTTGTGTGAAGCTCTGATGTTCTCCTGTTGCTTCCTGCTTTTATTCTACTTCCTGTTATGACTGGGATCTGAGAGTGAAAACTGCCTTTAGAATGGTATGCAATTAAAATGTCACAGTATTACTACAAGCATGAAACAATACAAGTAAAGAGCAGTGACTAGACACTTTGCAATTGGTTTTCTTTGCATAGCATTTCTAATATTGTTCTGATGTTTTGTAGGTTTGGCTTTCTGTGAATGGGGAGTTAGTTTTTAGTTCTGTGTGTTCAGTGTTTTTATAATTGTGTGTGGCCTGTAAGACAGTGATTAAGTTGAATCTCTAGTTGTTGTTACATGTATAAGATTCAAATGAATCGTCCTCTGATTTATGTGTAGTGAAGTAGAATAATAAGCAATTGTTTCTAGTCTCTTTTGTTATTAGTTGTCTTACTTTATGTAATAATAATCTAGTGGATTGATGCGTGTTAATAGAATCAGTTGATGTGTGTGTGAGTGTGTGAAGTGTGTGTCTGCTGCTTGTATTGTATCGTAGAGATGCAGTGCCTTTCTTCTAATGAAAACTGTCAGGATCAATCCTTGTGCAGGAACATGTCTTTTAGGGTTACTGTTGTGTGAAGGAAGGTTTCATCTTAAAGTTATAACTCCACTTGGGCAGTTCTTTACAGTGTACATGTTTAAGCATCAAGCGTCAGCGCTCGCACCGAAGGCTTTATTTCTATTCAGTGTTTGTGTCCATTTGTAGCCTGTAAAACTGTAATTCAAATCATAGATTATTATTGATACAGCCTTACTGAACTATACTATATTATTATAATAGTAATATATTTTCACACTGTACAACTTTAGGCTTTTAATTTATTCCACTTTCCTTTTATTAACTAGTCTTTAGACTAACTTTCACATTGTCATTTATAGATGTAGAATATTGAGTATTTCTAAAACTAATCTTTTTTTTCTTGTCTTTCCTTACAGAAGGAATGTGTTTGGACCATTACATCCAGTCATCAGAAGCAGAGCTGTGGGACGTGTGGACAGACATTGACTGTAATGATGGACTTCTGCTGATGGACAGGTATGTACATGCTTATGTTTTACTGTACTAAACATGTAGGTTCCCATCATTTTCTTTTTGGAGGGTGACCCCTTTAAAAAGCAAATGATGGGAACCTAAATAGGTGGGGAAGGGACGGCGGGGCAAAATTTTTAGACAGCTAAATTTTTATTGTATAAAAAAGCATAACCCCTGCTGTCCATTGTGGCGGGGCTCGGGGGGGGACCCGAATCATCCCCGCCCCTTCACACAAACAGCATTCTCTCGTATCGTGGAGATCTGGCTGGGATCGAACCAGCAACCTCTGAACCCGTGAGGCAGCGCTCTTACCTGTGAGCCACAGATCTCTTGCTGATAAATGTGCTGGAACTTATATTTCACTCTTCGAGCCCTGCGATTTTACAATAAATCATGCTGAGGTGGGGCTCGAACCCACGTCTCCAGTGCAACCCATCAGCCGAGATCGTGTGTTGAGCCACTGCACCACTGTGGCTTTCACACTGAGAACTGGTGTTTTGGCCACTTTGTTTGATTTCATCACATCAATTTTGCGCTCAATTCTCATTTACTAAAGGAAAGCCTTTGTGCTTAATTATTCACACACTCATATCGCAGAGACCCGGCTGGGATCGAACCAGCAACCCCTGAACCCGTGAGGCAGCGCTCTTACCTGTGAGCCACAGATCTCATGCTGAGACATGTGCTGGAACTTGTATTTCAGTGTTATCCTGAGAGTTTCCAATAAAGCAGTTAAAGTGAGATTTGAACCCAATAGCTTAGCTGGGATTTGAACCTTAACTTCAGCGCATCCTTACCTTTACAGAACATGTGTTTAACCACTGCACCACTGTGGCTTTCACGCTGAGGGTTGGTGTTTTGGCCACTTTGTTTGATAAAACAACTATTGATAACAATTTTATTTAAATTACTGGGACCAAAAATGCTGAGATGGGATTTGAACCTTAACCTCAGCGCATCCTTACCTTCACAGAACATGTGTTTAACCACTGAACCACTGCGGCTTTCGCTTTGAGAGTTGGTGTTTTGGCCACTTTGTTTGATAAAACAACTATTGATAACAATTTTATTTAAATTACTGGGACCAAAAATGCTGAGATGGGATTTGAACCTTAACCTCAGCGCATCCTTACCTTCACAGAACATGTGTTTAACCACTGCACCACTGTGGCTTTCACGCTGAGATTTGGTGTTTTGGCCACTTTGTTTGATAAAACAACTATTGATAACAATTTTATTTAAATTACTGGGACCAAAAATGCTGAGATGGGATTTGAACCTTAACCTCAACGCATTCTTACCTTCACAGAACATGTGTTTAACCACTGAACCACTGCGGCTTTCGCTTTGAGAGTTGGTGTTTTGGCCACTTTGTTTGATAAAACAACTATTGATAACAATTTTATTTAAATTACTGGGACCAAAAATGCTGAGATGGGATTTGAACCTTAACCTCAGCGCATCCTTACCTTCACAGAACATGTGTTTAACCACTGCACCACTGTGGCTTTCACGCTGAGAGTTGGTGTTTTGGCCACTTTGTTTGGTAAAACAACTATTGATAACAATTTTATTTAAATTACTGGGACCAAAAATGCTGAGATGGGATTTGAACCTTAACCTCAGCGCATCCTTACCTTCACAGAACATGTGTTTAACCACTGCACCACTGTGGCTTTCACGCTTAGAGTTGGTGTTTTGGCCACTTTGTTTGATAAAACAACTATTGATAACAATTTTATTTAAATTATTGGGACCAAAAATGCTGAGATGGGATTTGAACCTTAACCTCAGCGCATCCTTACCTTCACAGAACATGTGTTTAACCACTGCACCACTGTGGCTTTCACGCTTAGAGTTGGTGTTTTGGCCACTTTGTTTGATAAAACAACTATTGATAACAATTTTATTTAAATTATTGGGACCAAAAATGCTGAGATGGGATTTGAACCTTAACCTCAGCGCATCCTTACCTTCACAGAACATGTGTTTAACCGCTGAACCACTGCGGCTTTCGCTTTGAGAGTTGGTGTTTTGGCCACTTTGTTTGATAAAACAACTATTGATAACAATTTTATTTAAATTATTGGGACCAAAATAGCTTAGCTGGGATTTGAACCTTAACCTCAGCGCATCCTTACCTTCACAGAACATGTTTTTAACCACTGCACATCTAAACGCAAGAAGAAGTAGGAACAGAACCGGCAACCACTCGCATCAGAGCCGGTATTGCTACCACTGAGCCACTAAAGACGACACTGTGTAGATATCTATGCTGCATACGCCCCCATCAGTAGTGCATAGATATATGCAGCATAGATATAGAACAGTGCTATATCTATGCTGCATATATCTATGCATGATATGTATATATCATGTATATATCTATGCTGCATATGTCTATACACTAATGACGCTGGAACCTGGGGGCGCCAAGTCCCCGAATTCTCCGCGAATTCCCCGCGAATTCTCCGGACTTGGCGCCCCCTCATTAGTGCATAGATATATGCATCATAGATATAGCACTGTTCTATATCTATGCTGCATATATCTATGCACTACTGATCTATGCACTACTGACCAAAACACCAACTCTCAAAGCGAAAGCCGCAGTGGTTCAGTGGTTAAACACATGTTCTGTGAAGGTAAGGATGCGCTGAGGTTAAGGTTCAAATCCCATCTCAGCATTTTTGGTCCCAATAATTTAAATAAAATTGTTATCAATAGTTGTTTTATCAAACAAAGTGGCCAAAACACCAACTCTCAGCATGAAAGCCACAGTGGTGCAGTGGTTAAACACATGTTCTGTGAAGGTAAGGATGCGCTGAGGTTAAGGTTCAAATCCCATCTCAGCATTTTTGGTCCCAATAATTTAAATAAAATTGTTATCAATAGTTGTTTTATCAAACAAAGTGGCCAAAACACCAACTCTCAGCGTGAAAGCCACAGTGGTGCAGTGGTTAAACACATGTTCTGTGAAGGTAAGGATGCGCTGAGGTTAAGGTTCAAATCCCATCTCAGCATTTTTGGTCCCAGTAATTTAAATAAAATTGTTATCAATAGTTGTTTTATCAAACAAAGTGGCCAAAACACCAACTCTCAGCGTGAAAGCCACAGTGGTGCAGTGGTTAAACACATGTTCTGTGAAGGTAAGGATGCGCTGAGGTTAAGGTTCAAATCCCATCTCAGCATTTTTGGTCCCCATAATTTAAATAAAATTGTTATCAATAGTTGTTATATCAAACAAAGTGGACAAAACACCAGCTCTCAGAGTGAAAACCACAGTGGTGCAGTGGTTAAATACATGTTCTGTGAAGGTAAGGGTGCGCTGAAGTTAAGGTTCAAATCCCAGCTAAGCTATTGGGTTCAAATCTCACTTTAACTGCTTTATTGGAAACTCTCAGGATAACACTGAAATACAAGTTCCAGCACATGTCTCAGCAAGAGATTTGTGGCTCACAGGTAAGAGCGCTGCCTCACGGGTTCAGGGGTTGCTGGTTCGATCCCAGCCGGGTCTCTGCGATATGAGTGTGTGAACAGTTAAGCACAAAGGCTTTCCTTTAGTAAATGAGAATTGAGCGCAAAATTGATGTGATGAAATCAAACAAAGTGGCCAAAACACCAGATCTCAGTGTGAAAGCCGCAGTGGTGCAGTGGCTCAACACACGATCTCGGCTGATGGGTTGCACTGGAGACGTGGGTTCGAGCCCCACCTCAGCATGATTTATTGTAAAATCGCAGGACTCGAAGAGTGAAATATAAGTTCCAGCACATGTATCAGCAAGAGATCTGTGGCTCACAGGTAAGAGCGCTGCCTCACGGGTTCAGAGGTTGCTGGTTCGATCCCAGCCAGATCTCCGCGATACGAGAGAATGCTGTATGTGTGAAGGGGCGGGGATGATTCGGGTCCCCCCCCGAGCCCCGCCACAATGGACAGCAGGGGTTATGCTTTTTTATACAATAAAAATTTAGCTGTCTAAAAATTTTGCCCCGCCGTCCCTTCCCCACCTATTTAGGTTCCCATCATTTGCTTTTTAAAGGGGTCACCCTCCAAAAAGAAAATGATGGGAACCTACATGTTTAGTACAGTAAAACATAAGCATGTACATACCTGTCCATCAGCAGAAGTCCATCATTACAGTCAATGTCTGTCCACACGTCCCACAGCTCTGCTTCTGATGACTGGATGTAATGGTCCAAACACATTCCTTCTGTAAGGAAAGACATGAACAAAAAAGATTAGTTTTAGAAATACTCAATATTCTACATCTATAAATGACAATGTGAAAGTTAGTCTAAAGACTAGTTAATAAAAGGAAAGTGGAATAAATTAAAAGCCTAAAGTTGTACAGTGTGAAAATATATTACTATTATAATAATATAGTATAGTTCAGTAAGGCTGTATCAATAATAATCTATGATTTGAATTACAGTTTTACAGGCTACAAATGGACACAAACACTGAATAGAAATAAAGCCTTCGGTGCGAGCGCTGACGCTTGATGCTTAAACATGTACACTGTAAAGAACTGCCCAAGTGGAATTATAACTTTAAGATGAAACCTTCCTTCACACAACAGTAACCCTAAAAGACATGTTCCTGCACAAGGATTGATCCTGACAGTTTTCATTAGAAGAAAGGCACTGCATCTCTACGATACAATACAAGCAGCAGACACACACTTCACACACTCACACACACATCAACTGATTCTATTAACACGCATCAATCCACTAGATTATTATTACATAAAGTAAGACAACTAATAACAAAAGAGACTAGAAACAATTGCTTATTATTCTACTTCACTACACATAAATCAGAGGACGATTCATTTGAATCTTATACATGTAACAACAACTAGAGATTCAACTTAATCACTGTCTTACAGGCCACACACAATTATAAAAACACTGAACACACAGAACTAAAAACTAACTCCCCATTCACAGAAAGCCAAACCTACAAAACATCAGAACAATATTAGAAATGCTATGCAAAGAAAACCAATTGCAAAGTGTCTAGTCACTGCTCTTTACTTGTATTGTTTGATGCTTGTAGTAATACTGTGACATTTGAATTAAATACCATTTTAAACTCTCAGATCCCAGTCATAACAGGAAGTAGAATAAAAGCAGGAAGCAACAGGAGAACATCAGAGCTTCACACAAGACACAACTCCTGCTGACTCTCACATACACCCAGAAAACACTGCAATATCAACCGAGTCCTTCTTATTACACTTTACAGTGTGAATATCAGAGGGCGATTCATTCAAAGATTAAAAAGGTAACGCTACAATAGCGACTGACAAGAGAACTTGACTTCATGCTAAAGTAAAAGTTACTTACAGGTGAGTCTTGTGCCGTACTCGGTTCCTCATTTATGTGTCGTTTGATTGCGTCGGTTTTATTTGCGGTTGAGCTGTAATATGTGCTGTTAAAGTGACATTAAGAGCTGTCATCTTCCTATCTGCAGGATCTGCTCGCGTTGTTGTGATTGTCATCAAGTGTCATGTTGTCAAGCAGCAGAAGCGTCAGACTGAAGGAGAACCCGCTTCTGCCGCCTTGAGGAGCGGAGGAAAACTGCACTTTACTCTCGTCAGATCACATCTGAGACTTTGGATTAAAGTTCCTGTGAAATTACAGCAGCAACATGTTTGACAAGCTCTGTGGTGCAGAAAATAATGATTTCCTTTGAATGAGAAAGTCTAGTTTTTTGTATATATATATGTGTGTGTGTGTGTGTGTGTGTGTGTGTGTGTGTGTGTGTGTAACGTTATGTATGTATGTATTTTAACATAAGGACAGAACAGAGAAGACAGAAGAAATTTGCAGCGGTGTAATTCACACAAATCACCACAGGAGGGCGAAACACTTATGTTTTTTAGATTCGATCGGACTCGGTTTGCAACGGTGTGATTCACACAATCACCACTTTTCTTTTACTCTCTATATGTAATTCACACAAATCACCACAGGAGGGCACACCACTTATGTTTTTTAGACTCGATTTGCAGCGGTGTAATTCACACAAATCACCACAGGAGGGCACACCACTTATGTTTTTTAGACTCGATTTGCTGCGGTGTAATTCACACAAATCACCACAGGAGGGCACACCACTTCTGTTTTTTAGACTCGATTTGCAGCGGTGTAATTCACACAAATCACCACAGGAGGGCGACACTCTTTTATGTTTATTACACTTGATTTGCAACGGTGTAATTCACACAAATCACCACAGGAGGGCGAAACATTTCTAAGTTAATTTAGACTCGATTTGCAACTGTGTAATTCACACAAATGACCACAAGAGGGCGAAACACTTTTATGTTCATTTAGACTCGATTTGCAACGGTGTAATTCACACAAATCACCACAGGAGGGCGAAACATTTTTAAGTTTATTTAGACTCGATTTGCAACGGTGT
Organism: Pimephales promelas; assembly: GCF_988280905.1. Taxonomy (NCBI): domain Eukaryota; kingdom Metazoa; phylum Chordata; class Actinopteri; order Cypriniformes; family Leuciscidae; genus Pimephales; species Pimephales promelas. Next base: position 3,218,876 of record NC_142792.1, on the reverse strand, counting down.
AATTCACACAAATCACCAAAGGAGGGCGAAACACTTTTACATTCATTGGACTTATACACACACACACATACATACATACAAAAAAACTAGGCTTTCTCATTCAAAAGCAAATCATTATTTTCTGCACCACAGAGCTTGTCAAACATGTTGCTGCTGCAATTTTACAGGAACTTTAATCCAAAGTCTCAGATGTAACTAATGTAATTAAACTTTAATTTAACTGCATCATCTCCACTGTCTCAGTGGCTCAGGAGATAAAGCATTGCATTTCAATCACAGTGTTCTGAGTTCAAATCACACTATTGCTGACTTTCACTTGTTCTCATTAGACAAGGAGTCCCCAAAACCAGTTGTTGTTGTAAAATCCATGGTTGAGTGGATAAACACTCTCTGAGGACAAGACTGTGATGAAAACATGGGTTCAACTCTCACTTTAACTGCTTTATTGGAAACTCTCAGGATAACACTGAAATATAAGTTCCAGCACATGTCTTGAAAGATATCTGTGGCTCACAGTTAAGAGCGCTGCCTCACGGGTTCAGAGGTCTCTGTGATGGGAGTGTGTGTGAGCAGCAGGTGCTTGAAGGAGAAGGAAACCAGTACAGTCTCCAATGGTGTAATTCACACAAATCACCACAGGAGGGTGACACTCTTTTATTTTTATTACAATTGATTTGCAATGGTGTAATTCACACAAATCAGGGCGCAACACTTATGTTTTTAGACTTGATTTGCAACGGTGTAATTCACACAAATCACCACAGGAGGGCGACACTCTTTTATGTTTATTACACTTGATTTGCAACGGTGTAATTCACACAAATCACCACAGGAGGGCGAAACATTTCTAAGTTAATTTAGACTCGATTTGCAACTGTGTAATTCACACAAATGACCACAAGAGGGCGAAACACTTTTATGTTCATTTAGACTCGATTTGCAACAGTGTAATTCACACAAATCACCACAGGAGGGCGAAACATTTCTAAGTTAATTTAGACTCGATTTGCAACTGTGTAATTCACACAAATGACCACAAGAGGGCGAAACACTTTTATGTTCATTTAGACTCGATTTGCAACGGTGTAATTCACACAAATCACCACAGGAGGGCGAAACATTTTTAAGTTTATTTAGACTCGATTTGCAACGGTGTAATTCACACAAATCACCACAGGAGGGCGAAACACTTTTACATTCATTGGACTTATATTGTTTTGTTGTTTTTATTTGCAAATATATCTATTTGAATTTTGAACAGAAGACAGGACGGAACATAGATAGTGTAAATAGTTCTGTTTGGAAGTTCTTATGTTTTTCTCCTCTCACCCTCTTACAGAAGTGTAGCGCATTTACACTACCTCGTTAGACGATGTAGATTACATAGATCTTCGCTGATGGGTTAAGCTGATTCTCGGTAATAAGACTGAATTCGCAAGGCCTACAATCACCACATGAGGGGGCAACTCTTTTATATTTATTAGAATTGAGGTGCAATGGTTTAATTCACACAAATCACCACAGGAGGGCGACCCCCGTTTTACATTCTTTGGACTTATATTGTTTTGGTGTTTTTATTTGCAAATATATCTATTTGAATTTTGAACCATCGTGGCTTTCACAATATCATCTGTTGTTTGGTGCAGTTTGTTGGATATGCATTTTAACATAGGCAATCTAAGATTCAAACGCAACCATTTATTTATTGAACTCTTTTGAGTTTATTGAGGGCTTTGTTTTCTGTGATAAAAATATTAGCAACTGTGGGATTTGGACCAAGAACTGAATGAAAGACAAATGATTAGCCACTGAGCCATGGCATTTGTGATGTTTGATATGGTTCATTGTGGTTGTTTTTTTAGTTTAGCAACAGCATTCATTAAAACGACAATTTATTGTTCAGCTGCTAGAGCGTTTTTTTACAGGGTTGGAGATAAACTCAGGAAAGTGGCTCGTCAGGAGCAGGATTAGGGACTTTTTTTTAAATCTCTTTCCTCTTCATGCTGTTTTCATATATTAATGCAGATACACTTAGTGTCCACAAGGTGGGGTACATGAACACATTAATCTGGTCTCTGGTTTCATGCACACATGCCTGCTCTCCATCCAGGATTCTCCAAACACTTGTCCTATGTAGAGAAGCTGGAGTCTGTCTGAAGGCAGAGAAACACAGGACACTGTGTCTGTTATATTAGGCAGTAAAAAGCGGCCATTAGACACATTTATAGTCAGCTGTTTTACCACAATAATAATATTTTATCCCAAATATTAAACAATCTTTACTATAAATGTAAAATCAGTGTAATTTTTGTGTTTTTGAGTCTGTAAAAGCGAGTCTCGCTCCTCCATTCACAACATCCATACCTCACGAGCGTCCAGAGATCCAGAGACTCACGTGCTCCTCACAACATGGTTCCTCATCACGTGACAGACAGACGAAGATCCAGCCAAGATTGACTATAAGTGCTGCACGAATCTGCTGCCAAAACTACACAAAGTCATTGTCTCATTGTCAAAGTATGTGCGACGCTTTGTAATATAATCAATCTGAAGCTGAATCAACTTTGTGTCTCTTTGCACTAATAAAATAAAGACTCGTCAAATTGAAACTGAAGCGCAGTTTTCCATCCGCTACACTAGGTAATTCACACACATCACCACAGGAGGGCGCAGCACTCATGTTTTTTAGACTCGATTTGCAACGGTGTAATTCACACAAATCACCACAGGAGGGCGAAACACTTTTACATTCATTGGACTTATATTGTTTTGTTGTTTTTATTTGCAAATATATCTATTTGAATTTTGAACAGAAGACAGGACGGAACATAGATAGTGTAAATAGTTCTGTTTGGAAGTTCTTATGTTTTTCTCCTCTCACCCTCTTACAGAAGTGTAGCGCATTTACACTAGCTCGTTAGACGGAGTTTACAAAAGTCTCCGCAGGTGGGTTAAGCTGATATGCGGTAAAAAGACTGAATTTGTTAGGCCTAAAATCACCGCATGAGGGGGCAACACTTTTATGTTCATAAGACTTGACTTGCAATGGTGTAATTTACAGAAATCACCACTGAGGGTCTATACACTCTTTTATGTTGATTACACTTGATTTGCAATGGTGTGATTCACACAAATCACTGCAGGAGGGTGACACTCTTTCATGTTTATTACGCTTGATTTGAAACGGTGTAATTCACACAAATCACCACAGGAGGGCGACACTCTTTTAAGTTTATTACACTTGATTTGCAATGGTGTAATTCACACACATCACCACAGGAGGGCACAACACTCATGTTTTTTAGACTCGATTTGCAACGGTGTAATTCACACAAATCACCACAGGAGGGCGACACTCTTTTATGTTTATTACACTTGATTTGCAACGGTGTAATTCACACAAATCACCACAGGAGGGCGACACTCTTTTAAGTTTATTACACTTGATTTGCAACGGTGTAATTCACACACATCACCACAGGAGGGCGCAACACTCATGTTTTTTAGACTCGATTTGCAACGGTGTAATTCACACAAATCACCACAGGAGGGCGACACTCTTTTATGTTTATTACACTTGATTTGCAACGGTGTAATTCACACAAATCACCACAGGAGGGCGACCCCGTTTATTACACTTGATTTGCAATGGTGTAATTCACACAAATCACCACAGGAGGGAGAAATATTTCTAAGTTTATTTAGACTCTATTTGCAACGATGTAATTCACACAAATCACCCACAGGAGGGCGCAACACTTTAATGTTTATTAGACTTCGTTTGCGTCAGTGTAATTCACACAAATCACCACAGGAGGGCGACCCTCTTTTATGTTTATTACACTTGATTTGCAATGGTGTAATTCACACAAATCACCACAGGAGGGAGAAATATTTCTAAGTTTATTTAGACTCGATTTGCAACGATGTAATTCACACAAATCACCACCACAGGAGGGCACAACACTTTAATGTTTATTAGACTTCGTTTGCGTCAGTGTAATTCACAGAAATCATCACAGGAGGGCGAAATATTTTTAAGTTTATTTAGACTCGATTTGCAACGGTGTAATTCACACAAATCACCACAGGGGGGCGAAACACTTTTATGTTTATTTAGACTCGATTTGCAATGGTTTAATTCACACAAATCACCACCACAGGAGGACTTATATTGTTTTGGTGTTTTTATTTGCAAATATATCTATTTGAATTTTGAACAGAAGACAGGACGGAACATAGATAGTGTAAATAGTTCTGTTTGGAAGTTCGTTTTTCTCCTCTCACCCTCTTACAGAAGTGTAGCGCATTTACACTACCTCGTTAGACGATGTAGTTCACGAAGATCTCGGCAGGTGGGTTAAGCCGATTTGCAGTAATGTCACCACAAGAAGGTGAAACTCTTTTGTGTTTATTTAGACTCGAGTCGATTTGCAACGGTGTAATTCAGACAAATCACCATAGGAGGGCAAAATATTTTTAAGTTTATTTAGACTCTATTTGCAAAGGTGTAATTCACACAAATCACCACATGAAGACATTTTTATTTACCAAAAATTGACAGATAAGAGTGGAAGAGCCAGTGGCTTAGTGGTCTGAGCGTTAGATCTTGGCGTGGGCAATCCAGGTTCAAATCTCTCTTGCGGTGTTTAGTTTCATTGGTTTTTCAACAAATAAAAAAGACAAAATTACCAAAAATTGATGAGTAAGAGTGGAAGTGCTGGTGGCTTAGTGGTCTGAGCGGTAGATCTTGTTGTGGGCAATCCAGGTTCAAATCTCTCTCTTGCGGTGTTTAGTTTCATTGTTTTTTCAACAAATAAAAAAGACAAAATTACCAAAAATTGATGAGTAAGAGTGGAAGTGCTGGTGGCTTAGTGGTCTGAGCGGTAGAGCTTGTTGTGGGCAACCCAGGTTCGAGTCTCTCTCTTGTGGTGTTTAGTTTCATTGGTTTATCAACAAATAAAAAAGACAAAATTACCAAAAATTGATGAGTAAGAGTGGAAGTGCTGTTGGCTTAGTGGTCTGAGCGGTAGAGCTTGTTGTGGGCAACCCAGGTTCGAGTCTCTCTCTTGTGGTGTTTAGTTTCATTGGTTTTTCAACAAATAAAAAAGACAAAATTACCAAAAATTGATGAGTAAGAGTGGAAGTGCTGTTGGCTTAGTGGTCTGAGCGGTAGAGCTTGTTGTGGGCAACCCAGGTTCGAGTCTCTCTCTTGTGGTGTTTAGTTTCATTGGTTTATCAACAAATAAAAAAGACAAAATTACCAAAAATTGGTGAGTAAGAGTGGAAGTGCTGGTGGCTCAGTGGTCTGAGTGTTTGATCTTGGTGTGGGCAACCCAGGTTCAAATCTCTCTCTTGTCGTGTTTAGCTTCAATGGTTTTTCAACAAATAAAAAAGACAAAATTACCAAAAATTCATAAGTAAGAGTGGAAGTACCAGTGGCTCAGTGGTCTGAGCATGTCCTCCTGGGGTCAGAAGGATCTGGGTTCAAACCCCAGCCTGGTATGTGAAGCATGGTTGCGTGAAGAACATCCAGTCGTGAGCTGTGACAAGCTGCAAAACTGAGCGGATCAGGTCATGACCAGGATGAGAGAAGGCAGGACACGAAGGGGGGAGTACATATCCAAACCGCTCCCCCTGGGACTTCCAAGACAATCTCGAGCAGCGGTTATGTAAAAGGAGTCCAAATTTTCGAAAAATTACTTGTAAAATTTTTCCAAAAAAGCCTAAGTCAACATTTTGGGCATGGCTTATGGACACTCCTCCCTTTGGGGCGTGGCTTATGGACACTCCTCCCTTTGGGGCGTGGCTTATGGACACTCCCCCTTTTGGGCGTGGCTTATGGACACTCCCCTTTACTGTTGATTGTACCTGCACTCCATCAAGGTTCAAATCTCAGCTGTTGCTTTCTCTGGGGAAACCAACCAGCACTTGAAAGGCGTTCCCACTTACTCACATGCTGAAAAATTCAGACTACAAATACATTAATAAACTGGATTTCTAATGAGGAAATCTTAACTGGTCTGTTTTATCTTGGCAATCATTAAATTGCAAATCAGTCACAGCTTGTCCAAATTAATAGACAAACTAAACCACGTGGGCCACACATCATCTGAATAATTAGTTAATTGACTGATCAACAGAGTCAGTAACAGCAGGTGTTGATGTTTAGAAAGCCAAGATCAGCTGGAAATCATGAACAGCACACAAATGTCACATTTACCATTTTATTGGACACAAACTGGAGTAGATCATTGTCAAAAACATGCCAGTTCAAAACAGAAACAGGTTGAGTCAGGAAAAGGCTCAGATGCATAACAGTTCGGCGGTTGCTCCTCTCAAAATACTCCATGCAAAGTCACTCACTGCTTTTCCTCATGACCTCCAGCAGCTCAAACCAAGAGATCCCTACAAACAGACAGCAGTGAGACAATCAGAAACACTTCAAATTTCACTAATAACTTCCCCTAGGAAGCTACAAATCTCAGAAAGAAACAAAGTGATTGTTTATAGAATAAATATAGATCATAGGAGGTGAAAACGCATGCTCATTTTATGAGCAATTAAACCAATGCAACAGCATCTGTAAGATATCAATCAAGCTACAAAATAGAATTAAATGTCACTTTGATGTCAATCCAAAACAACAAGTTAACATACAGACTCCTTCTACGAGCTATACAAGTATTTTACAAGTATTTTACAAGTATTTTACAAGTATTTTACAAACCTGTTCCAAGAGCCACACCAACATTGCACACCCTCGACGTCTTTCTTATCTGACCCATATATGTCTGGTTTTGGAGTCTCTACTAACGAGCTGATGAGTCGATTCAGGTGTGATTGATTAGGAAGAGTTGGAAAATGTGTTGTGTTGGGGTTCCTCCAGCTATTTTACCTGCAAGTGACGTGTGTTTAACCACTGCACCATCGTGGCTTTCACAATATCATCTGTTGTTTGGTGCAGTTTGTTGGATATGCATTTTAACATAGGCAATCTAAGATTCAAACGCAACCATTTATTTATTGAACTCTTTTGAGTTTATTGAGGGCTTTGTTTTCTGTGATAAAAATATTAGCAACTGTGGGATTTGGACCAAGAACTGAATGAAAGACAAATGATTAGCCACTGAGCCACGGCATTTGTGATGTTTGATATGGTTCATTGTGGTTGTTTTTTTAGTTTAGCAACAGCATTCATTAAAACAACAATTTATTGTTCAGCTGCTAGAGCGTTTTTTTACAGGGTTGGAGATAAACTCAGGAAAGTGGCTCGTCAGGAGCAGGATTAGGGACTTTTTTTTAAAATCTCTTTCCTCTTCATGCTGTTTTCATATATTAATGCAGATACACTTAGTGTCCACAAGGTGGGGTACATGAACACATTAATCTGGTCTCTGGTTTCATGCACACATGCCTGCTCTCCATCCAGGATTCTCCAAACACTTGTCCTATGTAGAGAAGCTGGAGTCTGTCTGAAGGCAGAGAAACACAGGACACTGTGTCTGTTATATTAGGCAGTAAAAAGCGGCCATTAGACACATTTATAGTCAGCTGTTTTACCACAATAATAATATTTTATCCCAAATATTAAACAATCTTTACTATAAATGTAAAATCAGTGTAATTTTTGTGTTTTTGAGTCTGTAAAAGCGAGTCTCGCTCCTCCATTCACAACATCCATACCTCACGAGCGTCCAGAGATCCAGAGACTCACGTGCTCCTCACAACATGGTTCCTCATCACGTGACAGACAGACGAAGATCCAGCCAAGTGCTGCACGAATCTGCTGCCAAAACTACACAAAGTCATTGTCTCATTGTCAAAGTATGTGCGACGCTTTGTAATATAATCAATCTGAAGCTGAATCAAACTTTGTGTCTCTTTGCACTAATAAAATAAAGACTCGTCAAATTGAAACTGAAGCGCAGTTTTCATCCGCTCCACTAGGCGGCGTAATCGAGGTTCAGGTTCATTCTGTCAGCAGCAGCTTCAGATGATTGACAACATGGTGCTTGATATTGATAACAGTCAAAGCCACAACATGTGCAGTTTGTTTTAATAAAGCTGCACATTCTGTAGATGACAGCTCAGTGACAGACTCATAATGTCACTTAACAGCACACATTTCAAGCCATAAACAGAGAAAACAGACAAACCTTGTGACGAAGAGCAGGAATCAAAGATGTCACACGACTCAGCCTGTAAGTCTCCTTCACTTACATTGTTTTCTCTTATAACAGTATTAGCTCACATCTAGCAGCCCTTATTTGTTGGAATTAGGTCATTATTTAGGTGTGTGTTGATTCTGAAAGCTGCTCCTCTGGTAATTTAGACTCTGTTTACATTCTGCTCTGTTGCTGAACTCCCTGTCAGACCTTCACAAGAACAAATGAATAGGTTGTTGTTGCGTTACATTTGTAATATTTCAACGAATCGCCATCTGCTGTTTATATTATGAAGTGGAATAATAGGAGATTGTGGTCTTTGTCTCTGTTGTTGTAGTGTTACTGTAGGTAATATTCTGGATTGATGCTTGTTCATAGAGTTAGTTAGTTTGTGAAGCTCTGATGTTCCTGGACATGCAGCTTCATGGTTTTGTAGAGATGCAGTGATTTGTTACTATTACTCTTGTTTATTGTGAAGCAATGTCTCATCTTAATCTTACTTGAACCCAAAAAGTGTAACGTACTCTGTAGTATATGTTTCAAACTGTACAGATTTAGGCTTTAAATGTATTCCACTTACATCTATTAACTAGTCGTGTTTCACAATCTCATTTTTTAGATGCAGAAAATGAAATAATGTCTATTTTTATGTATGTCTTTCCTTGCAGAAAGAATGTGTTTGGACCGTTACATCCAGTCAACAGAAGCCGAGCTCTGGGCCGTTTGGACGGACATTCACCGTAGGATGGACATCAGCGGCGGACGATTTTTTTTTTAATTGCCATTTTCATTTTTTCCAGTCAAAAGCATAACCCCCTGCTGGACATCGTGCGGGAGCTCAGGGGTGGACCCCATGATCCCCCACACCTTCTCACTCGCACCACGGAGATCTGGCTGGACTCGAACCAGCAACCTCTGAAACCGTGAGGCAACGCTCTTACCTGTGAGCCACAGATCTCTTGTCTGAACATGTGAAGGAACTTATATTTCACTATGTATGTGAGCTGGGATTTTACAATAAACCAGTTAAATGACACATCTCTAACTCACTGAGCTATGGGGTTTGAACCCATGACCCGGCTCAACCTTGTCTCCCAGTGACGTGTGTTTAACCACTACACCACCGTGGCTTTCACACTGAGAGCTGCCGTTTGAGGCAGTTTGTTGGATATAATGCAATAAATGGTCTTTCGGGGACTTGACGCCCCCAGGTTCCAGCGTCATTAGTGCATAGATATATGCAGCATAGATATATACAGCATAGAATACAGTATATAGCACAGCTGTGCATATATCTATGCTGCATTTATCTATTCATTTTTTTTTATTTATCATTCATTTTATTTATCATTTATCTATTTATAAATATCTATTTATATATATTTATCTATAAATATATCTATTTATCAAGTCTCGAATTCTCGAGACTTGGCGCCCCCAGGTTCCAGCGTCATTAGTGCATAGACATATGCAGCATAGATATAGCACAGTATATATCTATGCTGCATATATCTATGCACTAATGACGCTGGAACCTGGGGGCGTCAAGTCCCCGAAAGACCATTTATTGCATTATATCCAACAAACTGCCTCAAACGGCAGCTCTCAGTGTGAAAGCCACGGTGGTGTAGTGGTTAAACACACGTCACTGGGAGACAAGGTTGTGGAAGAGACATGTGTTCAAACCCCGTAACTCAGTGAGTTGGAGATGTGTCATTTAACTGGTTTATTGTATAATCCTGGCTCACATACATAGTAAAATATCATCTGTTGTAAAATGCATATCCAACAAAGTGCACCAAACAACAAATGATATTGTGAAAACAACGGTGGTGTAGTGGTTAAACACACGTTACTGGGAGACAAGGAAGCATGGGTTCGAAACTCACAATTGAATACCCTTTTCCATCATATAACACAAAGCTCTCCATAAAACCAGTCCAAACACACCATCAACTCACAGGTTTCAGTGGCTCATGATACAAAGCGTTGGTTTGTGATCCAGGAGTCCTGAGTTCAAATCCTGCTCTTGTTTATGTTAAAGACCATGTATTGCATTATATCCAACAAAACTGCCTCAAACGGCAGCTCTCAGTGTGAAAGCCACGGTGGTGTAGTGGTTAAACACACGTCACTGGGAGACAAGGTTGAGGCAGAGTCATGGGTTCAAACCCCATAGCTCAGTGAGTTAGAGATGTGTCATTTAACTGGTTTATTGTAAAATCCCAGCTCACATACATAGTGAAATATAAGTTCCTTCACATGTTCAGACAAGAGATCTGTGGCTCACAGGTAAGAGCGTTGCCTCACGGTTTCAGAGGTTGCTGGTTCGAGTCCAGCCAGATCTCCGTGATATGAGTGAATGCTGTGGTGCGAGTGAGAAGGTGTGGGGGATCATGGGGTCCACCCCTGAGCTCCCGCACGATGTCCAGCAGGGGGTTATGCTTTTGACTGGAAAAAATGAAAATGGCAATTAAAAAAAAAATCGTCCGCCGCTGATGTCCATCCTACGGTGAATGTCCGTCCAAACGGCCCAGAGCTCGGCTTCTGTTGACTGGATGTAACGGTCCAAACACATTCTTTCTGCAAGGAAAGACATACATAAAAATAGACATTATTTCATTTTCTGCATCTAAAAAATGAGATTGTGAAACACGACTAGTTAATAGATGTAAGTGGAATACATTTAAAGCCTAAATCTGTACAGTTTGAAACATATACTACAGAGTACGTTACACTTTTTGGGTTCAAGTAAGATTAAGATGAGACTTTGCTTCACAATAAACAAGAGTAATAGTAACAAATCACTGCATCTCTACAAAACCATGAAGCTGCATGTCCAGGAACATCAGAGCTTCACAAACTAACTAACTCTATGAACAAGCATCAATCCAGAATATTACCTACAGTAACACTACAACAACAGAGACAAAGACCACAATCTCCTATTATTCCACTTCATAATATAAACAGCAGATGGCGATTCGTTGAAATATTACAAATGTAACGCAACAACAACCTATTCATTTGTTTGTTGTGAAGGTCTGACAGGGAGTTCAGCAACAGAGCAGAATGTAAACAGAGTCTAAATTACCAGAGGAGCAGCTTTCAGAATCAACACACACCTAAATAATGACCTAATTCCAACAAATAAGGGCTGCTAGATGTGAGCTAATACTGTTATAAGAGAAAACAATGTAAGTGAAGGAGACTTACAGGCTGAGTCGTGTGACATCTTTGATTCCTGCTCTTCGTCACAAGGTTTGTCTGTTTTCTCTGTTTATGGCTTGAAATGTGTGCTGTTAAGTGACATTATGAGTCTGTCACTGAGCTGTCATCTACAGAATGTGCAGCTTTATTAAAACAAACTGCACATGTTGTGGCTTTGACTGTTATCAATATCAAGCACCATGTTGTCAATCATCTGAAGCTGCTGCTGACAGAATGAACCTGAACCTCGATTACGCCGCCTAGTGGAGCGGATGAAAACTGCGCTTCAGTTTCAATTTGACGAGTCTTTATTTTATTAGTGCAAAGAGACACAAAGTTTGATTCAGCTTCAGATTGATTATATTACAAAGCGTCGCACATACTTTGACAATGAGACAATGACTTTGTGTAGTTTTGGCAGCAGATTCGTGCAGCACTTATAGTCAATCTTGGCTGGATCTTCGTCTGTCTGTCACGTGATGAGGAACCATGTTGTGAGGAGCACGTGAGTCTCTGGATCTCTGGACGCTCGTGAGGTATGGATGTTGTGAATGGAGGAGCGAGACTCGCTTTTACAGACTCAAAAACACAAAAATTACACTGATTTTACATTTATAGTAAAGATTGTTTAATATTTGGGATAAAATATTATTATTGTGGTAAAACAGCTGACTATAAATGTGTCTAATGGCCGCTTTTTACTGCCTAATATAACAGACACAGTGTCCTGTGTTTCTCTGCCTTCAGACAGACTCCAGCTTCTCTACATAGGACAAGTGTTTGGAGAATCCTGGATGGAGAGCAGGCATGTGTGCATGAAACCAGAGACCAGATTAATGTGTTCATGTACCCCACCTTGTGGACACTAAGTGTATCTGCATTAATATATGAAAACAGCATGAAGAGGAAAGAGATTTTAAAAAAAGTCCCTAATCCTGCTCCTGAAGAGCCACTTTCCTGAGTTTATCTCCAACCCTGTAAAAAAACGCTCTAGCAGCTGAACAATAAATTGTCGTTTTAATGAATGCTGTTGCTAAACTAAAAAAACAACCACAATGAACCATATCAAACATCACAAATGCCGTGGCTCAGTGGCTAATCATTTGTCTTTCATTCAGTTCTTGGTCCAAATCCCACAGTTGCTAATATTTTTATCACAGAAAACAAAGCCCTCAATAAACTCAAAAGAGTTCAATAAATAAATGGTTGCGTTTGAATCTTAGATTGCCTATGTTAAAATGCATATCCAACAAACTGCACCAAACAACAGATGATATTGTGAAAGCCACGATGGTGCAGTGGTTAAACACACGTCACTTGCAGGTAAAATAGCTGGAGGAACCCCAACACAACACATTTTCCAACTCTTCCTAATCAATCACACCTGAATCGACTCATCAGCTCGTTAGTAGAGACTCCAAAACCAGACATATATGGGTCAGATAAGAAAGACGTCGAGGGTGTGCAATGTTGGTGTGGCTCTTGGAACAGGTTTGTAAAATACTTGTAAAATACTTGCAAAATACTTGTAAAATACTTGTATAGCTCGTAGAAGGAGTCTGTATGTTAACTTGTTGTTTTGGATTGACATCAAAGTGACATTTAATTCTATTTTGTAGCTTGATTGATATCTTACAGATGCTGTTGCATTGGTTTAATTGCTCATAAAATGAGCATGCGTTTTCACCTCCTATGATCTATATTTATTCTATAAACAATCACTTTGTTTCTTTCTGAGATTTGTAGCTTCCTAGGGGAAGTTATTAGTGAAATTTGAAGTGTTTCTGATTGTCTCACTGCTGTCTGTTTGTAGGGATCTCTTGGTTTGAGCTGCTGGAGGTCATGAGGAAAAGCAGTGAGTGACTTTGCATGGAGTATTTTGAGAGGAGCAACCGCCGAACTGTTATGCATCTGAGCCTTTTCCTGACTCAACCTGTTTCTGTTTTGAACTGGCATGTTTTTGACAATGATCTACTCCAGTTTGTGTCCAATAAAATGGTAAATGTGACATTTGTGTGCTGTTCATGATTTCCAGCTGATCTTGGCTTTCTAAACATCAACACCTGCTGTTACTGACTCTGTTGATCAGTCAATTAACTAATTATTCAGATGATGTGTGGCCCACGTGGTTTAGTTTGTCTATTAATTTGGACAAGCTGTGACTGATTTGCAATTTAATGATTGCCAAGATAAAACAGACCAGTTAAGATTTCCTCATTAGAAATCCAGTTTATTAATGTATTTGTAGTCTGAATTTTTCAGCATGTGAGTAAGTGGGAACGCCTTTCAAGTGCTGGTTGGTTTCCCCAGAGAAAGCAACAGCTGAGATTTGAACCTTGATGGAGTGCAGGTACAATCAACAGTAAAGGGGAGTGTCCATAAGCCACGCCCAAAAGGGGGAGTGTCCATAAGCCACGCCCCAAAGGGAGGGGTGTCCATAAGCCACGCCCCAAAGGGAGGAGTGTCCATAAGCCACGCCCAAAATGTTGACTTAGGCTTTTTTGGGAAAAATTTTACAAGTAATTTTTCGAAAATTTGGACTCCTTTTACATAACCGCTGCTTGAGATTGTCTTGGAAGTCCCAGGGGGAGCGGTTTGGATATGTACTCCCCCCTTCGTGTCCTGCCTTCTCTCATCCTGGTCATGACCTGATCCGCTCAGTTTTGCAGCTTGTCACAGCTCACGACTGGATGTCCTTCACGCAACCATGCTTCACATACCAGGCTGGGGTTTGAACCCAGATCCTTCTGACCCCAGGAGGACATGCTCAGACCACTGAGCCACTGGTACTTCCACTCTTACTTATGAATTTTTGGTAATTTTGTCTTTTTTATTTGTTGAAAAACCATTGAAGCTAAACACGACAAGAGAGAGATTTGAACCTGGGTTGCCCACACCAAGATCAAACACTCAGACCACTGAGCCACCAGCACTTCTACTCTTACTCACCAATTTTTGGTAATTTTGTCTTTTTTATTTGTTGATAAACCAATGAAACTAAACACCACAAGAGAGAGACTCGAACCTGGGTTGCCCACAACAAGCTCTACCGCTCAGACCACTAAGCCAACAGCACTTCCACTCTTACTCATCAATTTTTGGTAATTTTGTCTTTTTTATTTGTTGAAAAACCAATGAAACTAAACACCACAAGAGAGAGACTCGAACCTGGGTTGCCCACAACAAGCTCTACCGCTCAGACCACTAAGCCAACAGCACTTCCACTCTTACTCATCAATTTTTGGTAATTTTGTCTTTTTTATTTGTTGAAAAAACAATGAAACTAAACACCGCAAGAGAGAGATTTGAACCTGGATTGCCCACAACAAGATCTACCGCTCAGACCACTAAGCCACCAGCACTTCCACTCTTACTCATCAATTTTTGGTAATTTTGTCTTTTTTATTTGTTGAAAAACCAATGAAACTAAACACCGCAAGAGAGATTTGAACCTGGATTGCCCACGCCAAGATCTAACGCTCAGACCACTAAGCCACTGGCTCTTCCACTCTTATCTGTCAATTTTTGGTAAATAAAAATGTCTTCATGTGGTGATTTGTGTGAATTACACCTTTGCAAATAGAGTCTAAATAAACTTAAAAATATTTTGCCCTCCTATGGTGATTTGTCTGAATTACACCGTTGCAAATCGACTCGAGTCTAAATAAACACAAAAGAGTTTCACCTTCTTGTGGTGACATTACTGCAAATCGGCTTAACCCACCTGCTGAGATCTTCGTGAACTACATCGTCTAACGAGGTAGTGTAAATGCGCTACACTTCTGTAAGAGGGTGAGAGGAGAAAAACGAACTTCCAAACAGAACTATTTACACTATCTATGTTCCGTCCTGTCTTCTGTTCAAAATTCAAATAGATATATTTGCAAATAAAAACACCAAAACAATATAAGTCCTCCTGTGGTGGTGATTTGTGTGAATTAAACCATTGCAAATCGAGTCTAAATAAACATAAAAGTGTTTCGCCCCCCTGTGGTGATTTGTGTGAATTACACCGTTGCAAATCGAGTCTAAATAAACTTAAAAATATTTCGCCCTCCTGTGATGATTTCTGTGAATTACACTGACGCAAACGAAGTCTAATAAACATTAAAGTGTTGTGCCCTCCTGTGGTGGTGATTTGTGTGAATTACATCGTTGCAAATCGAGTCTAAATAAACTTAGAAATATTTCTCCCTCCTGTGGTGATTTGTGTGAATTACACCATTGCAAATCAAGTGTAATAAACATAAAAGAGGGTCGCCCTCCTGTGGTGATTTGTGTGAATTACACTGACGCAAACGAAGTCTAATAAACATTAAAGTGTTGCGCCCTCCTGTGGGTGATTTGTGTGAATTACATCGTTGCAAATAGAGTCTAAATAAACTTAGAAATATTTCTCCCTCCTGTGGTGATTTGTGTGAATTACACCATTGCAAATCAAGTGTAATAAACGGGGTCGCCCTCCTGTGGTGATTTGTGTGAATTACACCGTTGCAAATCAAGTGTAATAAACATAAAAGAGTGTCGCCCTCCTGTGGTGATTTGTGTGAATTACACCGTTGCAAATCGAGTCTAAAAAACATGAGTGTTGCGCCCTCCTGTGGTGATGTGTGTGAATTACACCGTTGCAAATCAAGTGTAATAAACTTAAAAGAGTGTCGCCCTCCTGTGGTGATTTGTGTGAATTACACCGTTGCAAATCAAGTGTAATAAACATAAAAGAGTGTCGCCCTCCTGTGGTGATTTGTGTGAATTACACCGTTGCAAATCGAGTCTAAAAAACATGAGTGTTGTGCCCTCCTGTGGTGATGTGTGTGAATTACACCATTGCAAATCAAGTGTAATAAACTTAAAAGAGTGTCGCCCTCCTGTGGTGATTTGTGTGAATTACACCGTTTCAAATCAAGCGTAATAAACATGAAAGAGTGTCACCCTCCTGCAGTGATTTGTGTGAATCACACCATTGCAAATCAAGTGTAATCAACATAAAAGAGTGTATAGACCCTCAGTGGTGATTTCTGTAAATTACACCATTGCAAGTCAAGTCTTATGAACATAAAAGTGTTGCCCCCTCATGCGGTGATTTTAGGCCTAACAAATTCAGTCTTTTTACCGCATATCAGCTTAACCCACCTGCGGAGACTTTTGTAAACTCCGTCTAACGAGCTAGTGTAAATGCGCTACACTTCTGTAAGAGGGTGAGAGGAGAAAAACATAAGAACTTCCAAACAGAACTATTTACACTATCTATGTTCCGTCCTGTCTTCTGTTCAAAATTCAAATAGATATATTTGCAAATAAAAACAACAAAACAATATAAGTCCAATGAATGTAAAAGTGTTTCGCCCTCCTGTGGTGATTTGTGTGAATTACACCGTTGCAAATCGAGTCTAAAAAACATGAGTGCTGCGCCCTCCTGTGGTGATGTGTGTGAATTACCTAGTGTAGCGGATGGAAAACTGCGCTTCAGTTTCAATTTGACGAGTCTTTATTTTATTAGTGCAAAGAGACACAAAGTTGATTCAGCTTCAGATTGATTATATTACAAAGCGTCGCACATACTTTGACAATGAGACAATGACTTTGTGTAGTTTTGGCAGCAGATTCGTGCAGCACTTATAGTCAATCTTGGCTGGATCTTCGTCTGTCTGTCACGTGATGAGGAACCATGTTGTGAGGAGCACGTGAGTCTCTGGATCTCTGGACGCTCGTGAGGTATGGATGTTGTGAATGGAGGAGCGAGACTCGCTTTTACAGACTCAAAAACACAAAAATTACACTGATTTTACATTTATAGTAAAGATTGTTTAATATTTGGGATAAAATATTATTATTGTGGTAAAACAGCTGACTATAAATGTGTCTAATGGCCGCTTTTTACTGCCTAATATAACAGACACAGTGTCCTGTGTTTCTCTGCCTTCAGACAGACTCCAGCTTCTCTACATAGGACAAGTGTTTGGAGAATCCTGGATGGAGAGCAGGCATGTGTGCATGAAACCAGAGACCAGATTAATGTGTTCATGTACCCCACCTTGTGGACACTAAGTGTATCTGCATTAATATATGAAAACAGCATGAAGAGGAAAGAGATTTAAAAAAAAGTCCCTAATCCTGCTCCTGACGAGCCACTTTCCTGAGTTTATCTCCAACCCTGTAAAAAAACGCTCTAGCAGCTGAACAATAAATTGTCGTTTTAATGAATGCTGTTGCTAAACTAAAAAAACAACCACAATGAACCATATCAAACATCACAAATGCCATGGCTCAGTGGCTAATCATTTGTCTTTCATTCAGTTCTTGGTCCAAATCCCACAGTTGCTAATATTTTTATCACAGAAAACAAAGCCCTCAATAAACTCAAAAGAGTTCAATAAATAAATGGTTGCGTTTGAATCTTAGATTGCCTATGTTAAAATGCATATCCAACAAACTGCACCAAACAACAGATGATATTGTGAAAGCCACGATGGTTCAAAATTCAAATAGATATATTTGCAAATAAAAACACCAAAACAATATAAGTCCAAAGAATGTAAAACGGGGGTCGCCCTCCTGTGGTGATTTGTGTGAATTAAACCATTGCACCTCAATTCTAATAAATATAAAAGAGTTGCCCCCTCATGTGGTGATTGTAGGCCTTGCGAATTCAGTCTTATTACCGAGAATCAGCTTAACCCATCAGCGAAGATCTATGTAATCTACATCGTCTAACGAGGTAGTGTAAATGCGCTACACTTCTGTAAGAGGGTGAGAGGAGAAAAACATAAGAACTTCCAAACAGAACTATTTACACTATCTATGTTCCGTCCTGTCTTCTGTTCAAAATTCAAATAGATATATTTGCAAATAAAAACAACAAAACAATATAAGTCCAATGAATGTAAAAGTGTTTCGCCCTCCTGTGGTGATTTGTGTGAATTACACCGTTGCAAATCGAGTCTAAATAAACTTACAAATGTTTCGCCCTCCTGTGGTGATTTGTGTGAATTACACCGTTGCAAATCGAGTCTAAATGAACATAAAAGTGTTTCGCCCTCTTGTGGTCATTTGTGTGAATTACACAGTTGCAAATCGAGTCTAAATTAACTTAGAAATGTTTCGCCCTCCTGTGGTGATTTGTGTGAATTACACCGTTGCAAATCGAGTCTAAATGAACATAAAAGTGTTTCGCCCTCTTGTGGTCATTTGTGTGAATTACACAGTTGCAAATCGAGTCTAAATTAACTTAGAAATGTTTCGCCCTCCTGTGGTGATTTGTGTGAATTACACCGTTGCAAATCAAGTGTAATAAACATAAAAGAGTGTCGCCCTCCTGTGGTGATTTGTGTGAATTACACCGTTGCAAATCAAGTCTAAAAACATAAGTGTTGCGCCCTGATTTGTGTGAATTACACCATTGCAAATCAATTGTAATAAAAATAAAAGAGTGTCACCCTCCTGTGGTGATTTGTGTGAATTACACCATTGGAGACTGTACTGGTTTCCTTCTCCTTCAAGCACCTGCTGCTCACACACACTCCCATCACAGAGACCTCTGAACCCGTGAGGCAGCGCTCTTACCTGTGAGCCACAGATATCTTTCAAGACATGTGCTGGAACTTATATTTCAGTGTTATCCTGAGAGTTTCCAATAAAGCAGTTAAAGTGAGAGTTGAACCCATGTTTTCATCACAGTCTTGTCCTCAGAGAGTGTTTATCCACTCAACCATGGATTTTACAACAACAACTGGTTTTGGGGACTCCTTGTCTAATGAGAACAAGTGAAAGTCAGCAATAGTGTGATTTGAACTCAGAACACTGTGATTGAAATGCAATGCTTTATCTCCTGAGCCACTGAGACAGTGGAGATGATGCAGTTAAATTAAAGTTTAATTACATTAGTTACATCTGAGACTTTGGATTAAAGTTCCTGTAAAATTGCAGCAGCAACATGTTTGACAAGCTCTGTGGTGCAGAAAATAATGATTTGCTTTTGAATGAGAAAGCCTAGTTTTTTTGTATGTATGTATGTGTGTGTGTGTATAAGTCCAATGAATGTAAAAGCGTTTCGCCCTCCTTTGGTGATTTGTGTGAATTACACCGTTGCAAATCGAGTCTAAATAAACTTAAAAATGTTTCGCCCTCCTGTGGTGATTTGTGTGAATTACACCGTTGCAAATCGAGTCTAAATGAACATAAAAGTGTTTCGCCCTCTTGTGGTCATTTGTGTGAATTACACAGTTGCAAATCGAGTCTAAATTAACTTAGAAATGTTTCGCCCTCCTGTGGTGATTTGTGTGAATTACACCGTTGCAAATCAAGTGTAATAAACATAAAAGAGTGTCGCCCTCCTGTGGTGATTTGTGTGAATTACACCGCTGCAAATCGAGTCTAAAAAACAGAAGTGGTGTGCCCTCCTGTGGTGATTTGTGTGAATTACACCGCAGCAAATCGAGTCTAAAAAACATAAGTGGTGTGCCCTCCTGTGGTGATTTGTGTGAATTACACCGCTGCAAATCGAGTCTAAAAAACATAAGTGGTGTGCCCTCCTGTGGTGATTTGTGTGAATTACATACAGAGAGTAAAAGAAAAGTGGTGATTGTGTGAATCACACCGTTGCAAACCGAGTCCGATCGAATCTAAAAAACATAAGTGTTTCGCCCTCCTGTGGTGATTTGTGTGAATTACACCGCTGCAAATTTCTTCTGTCTTCTCTGTTCTGTCCTTATGTTAAAATACATACATACATAACGTTACACACACACACACACACACACATATATATATATATACAAAAAACTAGACTTTCTCATTCAAAGGAAATCATTATTTTCTGCACCACAGAGCTTGTCAAACATGTTGCTGCTGTAATTTCACAGGAACTTTAATCCAAAGTCTCAGATGTGATCCGACGAGAGTAAAGTGCAGATTTCCTCCGCTCCTCAAGGCGGCAAAAGCGGGTTCTCCTTCAGTCTGACGCTTCTGCTGCTTGACAACGTGACACTTGATGACAATCACAACAACGCGAGCAGATCCTGCAGATGGGAAGATGACAGCTCTTAATGTCACTTTAACAGCACATATTACAGCTCAACCGCAAATAAAACCGACGCAATCAAACGACACATAAATGAGGAACCGAGTACGGCACAAGACTCACCTGTAAGTAACTTTTACTTTAGCATGAAGTCAAGTTCTCTTGTCAGTCGCTATTGTAGCGTTACCTTTTTAATCTTTGAATGAATCGCCCTCTGATATTCACACTGTAAAGTGTAATAAGAAGGACTCGGTTGATATTGCAGTGTTTTCTGGGTGTATGTGAGAGTCAGCAGGAGTTGTGTCTTGTGTGAAGCTCTGATGTTCTCCTGTTGCTTCCTGCTTTTATTCTACTTCCTGTTATGACTGGGATCTGAGAGTGAAAACTGCCTTTAGAATGGTATGCAATTAAAATGTCACAGTATTACTACAAGCATGAAACAATACAAGTAAAGAGCAGTGACTAGACACTTTGCAATTGGTTTTCTTTGCATAGCATTTCTAATATTGTTCTGATGTTTTGTAGGTTTGGCTTTCTGTGAATGGGGAGTTAGTTTTTAGTTCTGTGTGTTCAGTGTTTTTATAATTGTGTGTGGCCTGTAAGACAGTGATTAAGTTGAATCTCTAGTTGTTGTTACATGTATAAGATTCAAATGAATCGTCCTCTGATTTATGTGTAGTGAAGTAGAATAATAAGCAATTGTTTCTAGTCTCTTTTGTTATTAGTTGTCTTACTTTATGTAATAATAATCTAGTGGATTGATGCTTGTTAATAGAATCAGTTGATGTGTGTGTGTGTGTGTGTGTGAAGTGTGTGTCTGCTGCTTGTATTGTATCGTAGAGATGCAGTGCCTTTCTTCTAATGAAAACTGTCAGGATCAATCCTTGTGCAGGAACATGTCTTTTAGGGTTACTGTTGTGTGAAGGAAGGTTTCATCTTAAAGTTATAACTCCACTTGGGCAGTTCTTTACAGTGTACATGTTTAAGCATCAAGCGTCAGCGCTCGCACCGAAGGCTTTATTTCTATTCAGTGTTTGTGTCCATTTGTAGCCTGTAAAACTGTAATTCAAATCATAGATTATTATTGATACAGCCTTACTGAACTATACTATATTATTATAATAGTAATATATTTTCACACTGTACAACTTTAGGCTTTTAATTTATTCCACTTTCGTTTTATTAACTAGTCTTTAGACTAACTTTCACATTGTCATTTATAGATGTAGAATATTGAGTATTTCTAAAACTAATCTTTTTTTTCTTGTCTTTCCTTACAGAAGGAATGTGTTTGGACCATTACATCCAGTCATCAGAAGCAGAGCTGTGGGACGTGTGGACAGACATTGACTGTAATGATGGACGTCTGCTGATGGACAGGTAATGTAAATGCTTGTTTTACTGTACTAAACATGTAGGTTCCCATCATTTTCTTTTTGAAGGGCCTCCCCCTTTGAAAAGCAAATGATGGGAACCTAAGCGGGTGGGGAAGGGACGAGGAGGCGAAATTTTTATATAAAAAAAAAAAAATTTTTTTTTTCCTTGTTTCCAAAAATCATAACCCCTGCTGCTGACTGTCCCGGAAGCTCCGGGGGGAGACCGTACTGGTATCCCCCTCCTTTGGGCGCGCCACTCACACAACATCCACTCCTATCGCGGAGATCTGGCTGGGATCAAACCAGCAACCTCTGAACCCGTGAGGCAGCGCTCTTACCTGTGAGCCACAGATCTCGTGCTGATGATGTGCTGGAACTTATATTTCAGTGTTATCCTGAGAGTTTCCAATAAAGCAGTTAAAGTGAGATTCGAACCCACGTCTTCATCAGTCTTGTCCTCAGAGAGTGTGTGTTTATCCGCTCGCCCATCATGGATTTCACGTTGACAGCTGGTTTTGGGGCCCCTTGTCTAATGAGAACTATTGAAAGTCAGCAATAGTGGGACTTGAACTCAGGACGCTGTGATTGAAACACAACTCTTTCTCTCCTGAGCCACTGAGACTGCTGAGATGAAGAGCGTTTTCAACCGGTTTGATCCAGAGTTGTGTGTTAAATGATGAATAACTTCAACAAACATGGATCTGAAACCTGGGATTTGAACCAGGACTGTCTGGTTGGTGAGGTTGACAACTATCCACTGAACCACAGAGACTGTGAATCAATGATGTTGTTTTAGATTTCAAGTTTAAGGTTCTTAGCGTATGTTAAAGATTATTGTCATTGATTAATAATTCATTGACTACTCAGATCTATTCTTTATAAAATGATTTTATTTTTAAGTTATTCTTTGTATCAACTGTATCAGTGTGCGTGTTGTGTCCTATCGTCTGTCTATATAAATATACATGCAAAAAAAGTCAGATCTAAAATTATTTTCGCCCTGCTGTGGTGATTTGTGTGAATTACACTATTGCAAATCAAGTCTAATGAACATAAGAGTGTCGCCCTCCTGTGGTGATTTGTGTGAATTACACCGCTGCAAATCGAGTTTAAAAAACATAAGTGGTGTGCCCTCCTGTGGTGATTTGTGTGAATTACACCGCTGCAAATCGAGTCTAAAAAACATAAGTGGTGTGCCCTCCTGTGGTGATTTGTGTGAATTACATATAGAGAGTAAAAGAAAAGTGGTGATTGTGTGAATCACACCGTTGCAAACCGAGTCCGATCGAATCTAAAAAACATAAGTGTTTCGCCCTCCTGTGGTGATTTGTGTGAATTACACCGCTGCAAATTTCTTCTGTCTTCTCTGTTCTGTCCTTATGTTAAAATACATACATACATAACGTTACACACACACACACACATATATATATATACAAAAAACTAGACTTTCTCATTCAAAGGAAATCATTATTTTCTGCACCACAGAGCTTGTCAAACATGTTGCTGCTGTAATTTCACAGGAACTTTAATCCAAAGTCTCAGATGTGATCAGACGAGAGTAAAGTGCAGTTTTCCTCCGCTCCTCAAGGCGGCAGAAGCGGGTTCTCCTTCAGTCTGACGCTTCTGCTGCTTGACAACATGACACTTGATGACAATCACAACAACGCGAGCAGATACTGCAGATAGGAAGATGACAGCTCTTAATGTCACTTTAACAGCACATATTACAGCTCAACCGCAAATAAAACCGACGCAATCAAACGACACATAAATGAGGAACCGAGTACGGCACAAGACTCACCTGTAAGTAACTTTTACTTTAGCATGAAGTCAAGTTCTCTTGTCAGTCGCTATTGTAGCGTTACCTTTTTAATCTTTGAATGAATCGCCCTCTGATATTCACACTGTAAAGTGTA
This sequence comes from Pimephales promelas, assembly GCF_988280905.1. NCBI lineage: Eukaryota > Metazoa > Chordata > Actinopteri > Cypriniformes > Leuciscidae > Pimephales > Pimephales promelas. The sequence goes on along the minus strand of NC_142792.1, from coordinate 3,195,184 downwards.
ATAAGAAGGACTCAGTTGATATTGCAGTGTTTTCTGGGTGTATGTGAGAGTCAGCAGGAGTTGTGTCTTGTGTGAAGCTCTGATGTTCTCCTGTTGCTTCCTGCTTTTATTCTACTTCCTGTTATGACTGGGATCTGAGAGTGAAAACTGCCTTTAGAATGGTATGCAATGAAAATGTCACAGTATTACTACAAGCATGAAACAATACAAGTAAAGAGCAGTGACTAGACACTTTGCAATTGGTTTTCTTTGGATAGCATTTCTAATATTGTTCTGATGTTTTGTAGGTTTGGCTTTCTGTGAATGGGGAGTTAGTTTTTAGTTCTGTGTGTTCAGTGTTTTTATAATTGTGTGTGGCCTGTAAGACAGTGATTAAGTTGAATCTCTAGTTGTTGTTACATGTATAAGATTCAAATGAATCGTCCTCTGATTTATGTGTAGTGAAGTAGAATAATAAGCAATTGTTTCTAGTCTCTTTTGTTATTAGTTGTCTTACTTTATGTAATAATAATCTAGTGGATTGATGCGTGTTAATAGAATCAGTTGATGTGTGTGTGTGTGTGTGTGTGTGTGTGTGTGTGTGTGTGTCTGCTGCTGCTTGTATTGTATCGTAGAGATGCAGTGCCTTTCTTCTAATGAAAACTGTCAGGATCAATCCTTGTGCAGGAACATGTCTTTTAGGGTTACTGTTGTGTGAAGGAAGGTTTCATCTTAAAGTTATAACTCCACTTGGGCAGTTCTTTACAGTGTACATGTTTAAGCATGAAGTGTCAGCGCTCGCACCGAAGGCTTTATTTCTATTCAGTGTTTGTGTCCATTTGTAGCCTGTAAAACTGTAATTCAAATCATAGATTATTATTGATAGAGCCTTACTGAACTGTACTATATTATTATAATAGTAATATATTTTCACACTGTACAACTTTAGGCTTTTAATTTATTCCATTTCCTTTTATTAACTAGTCTTTAGACTAACTTTCACATTGTCATTTATAGATGTAGAATATTGAGTATTTCTAAAACTAATCTTTTTTTTCTTGTCTTTCCTTACAGAAGGAATGTGTTTGGACCATTACATCCAGTCATCAGAAGCAGAGCTGTGGGACGTGTGGACAGACATTGACTGTAATGATGGACTTCTGCTGATGGACAGGTATGTACATGCTTATGTTTTACTGTACTAAACATGTAGGTTCCCATCATTTTCTTTTTGGAGGGTGACCCCTTTAAAAAGCAAATGATGGGAACCTAAATAGGTGGGGAAGGGACGGCGGGGCAAAATTTTTAGACAGCTAAATTTTTATTGTATAAAAAAGCATAACCCCTGCTGTCCATTGTGGCGGGGCTCGGGGGGGGACCCGAATCATCCCCGCCCCTTCACACATACAGCATTCTCTCGTATCGCGGAGATCTGGCTGGGATCGAACCAGCAACCTCTGAACCCGTGAGGCAGCGCTCTTACCTGTGAGCCACAGATCTCTTGCTGATACATGTGCTGGAACTTATATTTCACTCTTCGAGCCCTGCGATTTTACAATAAATCATGCTGAGGTGGGGATCGAACCCACGTCTCCAGTGAAACCCATCAGCCGAGATCGTGTGTTGAGCCACTGCACCACTGTGGCTTTCACACTGAGATCTGGTGTTTTGGCCACTTTGTTTGATTTCATCACATCAATTTTGCGCTCAATTCTCATTTACTAAAGGAAAGCCTTTGTGCTTAACTGTTCACACACTCATATCGCAGAGACCCGGCTGGGATCGAACCAGCAACCCCTGAACCCGTGAGGCAGCGCTCTTACCTGTGAGCCACAGATCTCTTGCTGAGACATGTGCTGGAACTTGTATTTTAGTGTTATCCTGAGAGTTTCCAATAAAGCAGTTAAAGTGAGATTTGAACCCAATAGCTTAGCTGGGATTTGAACCTTAACTTCAGCGCACCCTTACCTTCACAGAACATGTGTTTAACCACTGCACCACTGTGGTTTTCACTCTGAGAGCTGGTGTTTTGTCCACTTTGTTTGATATAACAACTATTGATAACAATTTTATTTAAATTATGGGGACCAAAAATGCTGAGATGGGATTTGAACCTTAACCTCAGCGCATCCTTACCTTCACAGAACATGTGTTTAACCACTGAACCACTGCGGCTTTCACGCTGAGTGTTGGTGTTTTGTCCACTTTGTTTGATAAAACAACTATTGATAACAATTTTATTTAAATTATGGGGACCAAAAATGCTGAGATGGGATTTGAACCTTAACCTCAGCGCATCCTTACCTTCACAGAACATGTATTTAACCGCTGAACCACTGTGGCTTTCACGCTGAGTGTTGGTGTTTTGTCCACTTTGTTTGATAAAACAACTATTGATAACAATTTTATTTAAATTATGGGGACCAAAAATGCTGAGATGGGATTTGAACCTTAACCTCAGCGCATCCTTACCTTCACAGAACATGTATTTAACCGCTGAACCACTGTGGCTTTCACGCTGAGTGTTGGTGTTTTGTCCACTTTGTTTGATAAAACAACTATTGATAACAATTTTATTTAAATTACTGGGACCAAAAATGCTGAGATGGGATTTGAACCTTAACCTCAGCGCATCCTTACCTTCACAGAACATGTGTTTAACCACTGCACCACTGTGGCTTTCACGCTGAGAGTTGGTGTTTTGTCCACTTTGTTTGATAAAACAACTATTGATAACAATTTTATTTAAATTACTGGGACCAAAAATGCTGAGATGGGATTTGAACCTTAACCTCAGCGCATCCTTACCTTCACAGAACATGTGTTTAACCACTGCACCACTGTGGCTTTCACGCTGAGATTTGGTGTTTTGGCCACTTTGTTTGATAAAACAACTATTGATAACAATTTTATTTAAATTACTGGGACCAAAAATGCTGAGATGGGATTTGAACCTTAACCTCAGCGCATCCTTACCTTCACAGAACATGTGTTTAACCACTGAACCACTGCGGCTTTCGCTTTGAGAGTTGGTGTTTTGGCCACTTTGTTTGATAAAACAACTATTGATAACAATTTTATTTAAATTATTGGGACCAAAAATGCTGAGATGGGATTTGAACCTTAACCTCAGCGCATCCTTACCTTTACAGAACATGTGTTTAACCACTGCACCACTGTGGCTTTCACGCTGAGTGTTGGTGTTTTGTCCACTTTGTTTGATAAAACAACTATTGATAACAATTTTATTTAAATTATGGGGACCAAAAATGCTGAGATGGGATTTGAACCTTAACCTCAGCGCATCCTTACCTTCACAGAACATGTATTTAACCGCTGAACCACTGTGGCTTTCACGCTGAGTGTTGGTGTTTTGTCCACTTTGTTTGATAAAACAACTATTGATAACAATTTTATTTAAATTACTGGGACCAAAAATGCTGAGATGGGATTTGAACCTTAACCTCAACGCATCCTTACCTTCACAGAACATGTGTTTAACCACTGCACCACTGTGGCTTTCACGCTGAGAGTTGGTGTTTTGTCCACTTTGTTTGATAAAACAACTATTGATAACAATTTTATTTAAATTACTGGGACCAAAAATGCTGAGATGGGATTTGAACCTTAACCTCAGCGCATCCTTACCTTCACAGAACATGTGTTTAACCACTGCACCACTGTGGCTTTCACGCTGAGATTTGGTGTTTTGGCCACTTTGTTTGATAAAACAACTATTGATAACAATTTTATTTAAATTACTGGGACCAAAAATGCTGAGATGGGATTTGAACCTTAACCTCAGCGCATCCTTACCTTCACAGAACATGTGTTTAACCACTGAACCACTGCGGCTTTCGCTTTGAGAGTTGGTGTTTTGGCCACTTTGTTTGATAAAACAACTATTGATAACAATTTTATTTAAATTATTGGGACCAAAAATGCTGAGATGGGATTTGAACCTTAACCTCAGCGCATCCTTACCTTCACAGAACATGTGTTTAACCACTGCACCACTGTGGCTTTCACGCTTAGAATTGGTGTTTTGGCCACTTTGTTTGATAAAACAACTATTGATAACAATTTTATTTAAATTATTGGGACCAAAAATGCTGAGATGGGATTTGAACCTTAACCTCAGCGCATCCTTACCTTCACAGAACATGTGTTTAACCGCTGAACCACTGCGGCTTTCGCTTTGAGAGTTGGTGTTTTGGCCACTTTGTTTGATAAAACAACTATTGATAACAATTTTATTTAAATTATTGGGACCAAAATAGCTTAGCTGGGATTTGAACCTTAACCTCAGCGCATCCTTACCTTCACAGAACATGTTTTTAACCACTGCACATCTAAACGCAAGAAGAAGTAGGAACAGAACCGGCAACCACTCGCTTCATATGTCTGCATATGTCTATACACTAATGACGCTGGAACCTGGGGGCGCCAAGTCCCCGAATTCTCCGCGAATTCCCCGCGAATTCTCCGGACTTGGCGCCCCCCTCATTAGTGCATAGATATATGCATCATAGATATAGCACTGTTCTATATCTATGCTGCATATATCTATGCACTACTGATCTATGCACTACTGACCAAAACACCAACTCTCGAAGCGAAAGCCGCAGTGGTTCAGTGGTAAAACACATGTTCTGTGAAGGTAAGGATGCGCTGAGGTTAAGGTTCAAATCCCATCTCAGCATTTTTGGTCCCAATAATTTAAATAAAATTGTTATCAATAGTTGTTTTATCAAACAAAGTGGCCAAAACACCAACTCTCAGCATGAAAGCCACAGTGGTGCAGTGGTTAAACACATGTTCTGTGAAGGTAAGGATGCGCTGAGGTTAAGGTTCAAATCCCATCTCAGCATTTTTGGTCCCAATAATTTAAATAAAATTGTTATCAATAGTTGTTTTACCAAACAAAGTGGCCAAAACACCAACTCTCAGCGTGAAAGCCACAGTGGTGCAGTGGTTAAACACATGTTCTGTGAAGGTAAGGATGCGCTGAGGTTAAGGTTCAAATCCCATCTCAGCATTTTTGGTCCCAGTAATTTAAATAAAATTGTTATCAATAGTTGTTTTATCAAACAAAGTGGCCAAAACACCAACTCTCAAAGCGAAAGCCGCAGTGGTTCAGTGGTTAAACACATGTTCTGTGAAGGTAAGGATGCGCTGAGGTTAAGGTTCAAATCCCATCTCAGCATTTTTGGTCCCAGTAATTTAAATAAAATTGTTATCAATAGTTGTTTTATCAAACAAAGTGGACAAAACACCAACACTCAGCGTGAAAGCCACAGTGGTGCAGTGGTTAAACACATGTTCTGTTAACGTAAGGATGCGCTGAGGTTAAGGTTCAAATCCCATCTCAGCATTTTTGGTCCCAGTAATTTAAATAAAATTGTTATCAATAGTTGTTTTATCAAACAAAGTGGCCAAAACACCAACTCTCAAAGCGAAAGCCGCAGTGGTTCAGTGGTTAAACACATGTTCTGTGAAGGTAAGGATGCGCTGAGGTTAAGGTTCAAATCCCATCTCAGCATTTTTGGTCCCAGTAATTTAAATAAAATTGTTATCAATAGTTGTTTTATCAAACAAAGTGGACAAAACACCAACACTCAGCGTGAAAGCCACAGTGGTTCAGCGGTTAAATACGTGTTCTGTGAAGGTAAGGATGCGCTGAGGTTAAGGTTCAAATCCCATCTCAGCATTTTTGGTCCCCATAATTTAAATAAAATTGTTATCAATAGTTGTTATATCAAACAAAGTGGACAAAACACCAGCTCTCAGAGTGAAAACCACAGTGGTGCAGTGGTTAAACACATGTTCTGTGAAGGTAAGGATGCGCTGAGGTTAAGGTTCAAATCCCATCTCAGCATTTTTGGTCCCAATAATTTAAATAAAATTGTTATCAATAGTTGTTTTACCGAACAAAGTGGCCAAAACACCAACACTCAGCGTGAAAGCCACAGTGGTGCAGTGGTTAAACACATGTTCTGTGAAGGTAAGGATGCGCTGAGGTTAAGGTTCAAATCCCATCTCAGCATTTTTGGTCCCAGTAATTTAAATAAAATTGTTATCAATAGTTGTTATATCAAACAAAGTGGACAAAACACCAGCTCTCAGAGTGAAAACCACAGTGGTGCAGTGGTTAAATACATGTTCTGTGAAGGTAAGGGTGCGCTGAAGTTAAGGTTCAAATCCCAGCTAAGCTATTGGGTTCAAATCTCACTTTAACTGCTTTATTGGAAACTCTCAGGATAACACTGAAATACAAGTTCCAGCACATGTCTCAGCAAGAGATTTGTGGCTCACAGGTAAGAGCGCTGCCTCACGGGTTCAGAGGTTGCTGGTTCGATCCCAGCCGGGTCTCTGCGATATGAGTGTGTGAACAGTTAAGCACAAAGGCTTTCCTTTAGTAAATGAGAATTGAGCGCAAAATTGATGTGATGAAATCAAACAAAGTGGCCAAAACACCAGATCTCAGTGTGAAAGCCACAGTGGTGCAGTGGCTCAACACACGATCTCGGCTGATGGGTTTCACTGGAGACGTGGGTTCGATCCCCACCTCAGCATGATTTATTGTAAAATCGCAGGGCTCGAAGAGTGAAATATAAGTTCCAGCACATGTATCAGCAAGAGATCTGTGGCTCACAGGTAAGAGCGCTGCCTCACGGGTTCAGAGGTTGCTGGTTCGATCCCAGCCAGATCTCCACGATACGAGAGAATGCTGTATGTGTGAAGGGGCGGGGATGATTCGGGTCCCCCCCCGAGCCCCGCCACAATGGACAGCAGGGGTTATGCTTTTTTTATACAATAAAAATTTAGCTGTCTAAAAATTTTGCCCCGCCGTCCCTTCCCCACCTATTTAGGTTCCCATCATTTGCTTTTTAAAGGGGTCACCCTCCAAAAAGAAAATGATGGGAACCTACATGTTTAGTACAGTAAAACATAAGCATTTACATTACCTGTCCATCAGCAGAAGTCCATCATTACAGTCAATGTCTGTCCACACGTCCCACAGCTCTGCTTCTGATGACTGGATGTAATGGTCCAAACACATTCCTTCTGTAAGGAAAGACAAGAAAAAAAAGATTAGTTTTAGAAATACTCAATATTCTACATCTATAAATGACAATGTGAAAGTTAGTCTAAAGACTAGTTAATAAAAGGAAATGGAATAAATTAAAAGCCTAAAGTTGTACAGTGTGAAAATATATTACTATTATAATAATATAGTATAGTTCAGTAAGGCTTTATCAATAATAATCTATGATTTGAATTACAGTTTTACAGGCTACAAATGGACACAAACGCTGAATAGAAATAAAGCCTTCGGTGCGAGCGCTGACGCTTGATGCTTAAACATGTACACTGTAAAGAACTGCCCAAGTGGAGTTATAACTTTAAGATGAAACCTTCCTTCACACAACAGTAACCCTAAAAGACATGTTCCTGCACAAGGATTGATCCTGACAGTTTTCATTAGAAGAAAGGCACTGCATCTCTACGATACAATACAAGCAGCAGACACACACTTCACACACTCACACACACATCAACTGATTCTATTAACACGCATCAATCCACTAGATTATTATTACTTAAAGTAAGACAACTAATAACAAAAGAGACTAGAAACAATCGCTTATTATTCTACTTCACTACACATAAATCAGAGGACGATTCATTTGAATCTTATACATGTAACAACAACTAGAGATTCAACTTAATCACTGTCTTACAGGCCACACAATTATAAAAACACTGAACACACAGAACTAAAAACTAACTCCCCATTCACAGAAAGCCAAACCTACAAAACATCAGAACAATATTAGAAATGCTATGCAAAGAAAACCAATTGCAAAGTGTCTAGTCACTGCTCTTTACTTGTATTGTTTCATGCTTGTAGTAATACTGTGACATTTTAATTGCATACCATTCTAAAGGCAGTTTTCACTCTCAGATCCCAGTCATAACAGGAAGTAGAATAAAAGCAGGAAGCAACAGGAGAACATCAGAGCTTCACACAAGACACAACTCCTGCTGACTCTCACATACACCCAGAAAACACTGCAATATCAACTGAGTCCTTCTTATTACACTTTACAGTGTGAATATCAGAGGGCGATTCATTCAAAGATTAAAAAGGTAACGCTACAATAGCGACTGACAAGAGAACTTGACTTCATGCTAAAGTAAAAGTTACTTACAGGTGAGTCTTGTGCCGTACTCGGTTCCTCATTTATGTGTCGTTTGATTGCGTCGGTTTTATTTGCGGTTGAGCTGTAATATGTGCTGTTAAAGTGACATTAAGAGCTGTCATCTTCCTATCTGCAGGATCTGCTCGCGTTGTTGTGATTGTCATCAAGTGTCATGTTGTCAAGCAGCAGAAGCGTCAGACTGAAGGAGAACCCGCTTCTGCCGCCTTGAGGAGCGGAGGAAAACTGCATTTTACTCTCCTCGGATCACATCTGAGACTTTGGATTAAAGTTCCTGTGAAATTACAGCAGCAACATATTTGACAAGCTCTGTGGTGCAGAAAATAATGATTTCCTTTGAATGAGAAAGTCTAGTTTTTTGTATATATATATATATATATATGTGTGTGTGTGTGTGTGTGTGTGTGTGTGTGTGTGTGTGTGTGTGTGTGTGTGTGTGTGTGTGTGTAACGTTATGTATGTATGTATTTTAACATAAGGACAGAACAGAGAAGACAGAAGAAATTTGCAGCGGTGTAATTCACACAAATCACCACAGGAGGGCGAAACACTTATGTTTTTTAGATTCGATCGGACTCGGTTTGCAACGGTGTGATTCACACAATCACCACTTTTCTTTTACTCTCTATATGTAATTCACACAAATCACCACAGGAGGGCACACCACTTATGTTTTTTAGACTCGATTTGCAGCGGTGTAATTCACACAAATCACCACAGGAGGGCACACTCTTATGTTTATTAGACTTGATTTGCAATAGTGTAATTCACACAAATCACCACAGGAGGGCACACTCTTATGTTTATTGGACTTGATTTGCAATAGTGTAATTCACACAAATCACCACAGCAGGGCGAAAATAATTTTAGATCTGACTTTTTTGCATGTATATTTATATAGACAGACGATAGGACACAACACGCACACTGATACAGTTGATACAAAGAATAACTTAAAAATAAAATCATTTTATAAAGAATAGATCTGAGTAGTCAATGAATTATTAATCAATGACAATAATCTTTAACATACGCTAAGAACTTTAAACTTGAAATCTAAAACAACATCATTGATTCACAGTCTCTGCGGCTCAGTGGATAGTTGTCAACCTCACCAACCAGACAGTCCTGGTTCAAATCCCAGGTTTCAGATCCATGTTTGTTGAAGTTATTCATCATTTAACACACAACTCTGGATCAAACCGGTTGAAAATGCTCTTCATCTCAGCAGACTCAGTGGCTCAGGAGAGAAAGAGTTGTGTTTCAATCACAGCGTCCTGAGTTCAAGTCCCACTATTGCTGACTTTCAATAGTTCTCATTAGACAAGGGGCCCCAAAACCAGCTGTCAACGTGAAATCCATGATGGGCGAGCGGATAAACACACACTCTCTGAGGACAAGACTGATGAAGACGTGGGTTCGAATCTCACTTTAACTGCTTTATTGGAAACTCTCAGGATAACAGTGAAATATAAGTTCCAGCACATCATCAGCACGAGATCTGTGGCTCACAGGTAAGAGCGCTGCCTCACGGGTTCAGAGGTTGCTGGTTTGATCCCAGCCAGATCTCCGCGATAGGAGTGGATGTTGTGTGAGTGGCGCGCCCAAAGGAGGGGGATACCAGTACGGTCTCCCCCCGGAGCTTCCGGGACAGTCAGCAGCAGGGGTTATGCTTTTTGGAAACAAGGAAAAAAAATTTTTTTTTTTTATAAAAATTTCGCCTCCTCGTCCCTTCCCCACCCGCTTAGGTTCCCATCATTTGCTTTTCAAAGGGGGAGGCCCTTCAAAAAGAAAATGATGGGAACCTACATGTTTAGTACAGTAAAACAAGCATTTACATTACCTGTCCATCAGCAGACGTCCATCATTACAGTCAATGTCTGTCCACACGTCCCACAGCTCTGCTTCTGATGACTGGATGTAATGGTCTAAACACATTCCTTCTGTAAGGAAAGACATGAACAAAAAAGAATATTATTGTTTTTTTTTAAAGATTAAAAAGATAGTTTTAGAAATACTCTATATATTCTACATCTATAAATGAGAATGTGAAAGTTAGTCTAAAGACTAGTCAATAGAAGGAAATTGAATACATTAAAAGTATAAAATTATTTAAATTATATTTTGAGAAATCAGAGTGTGTTTGTGTATGTTTGCTGAGGAGAGATTAGGGATGAGCTATAGTTTAGCTTGCATAGAAGTATTGTGTGCAATGACACATCAATGTAACACAAAAATAAACAAGAAATCTCTTGACAAAATAACTGGTGCAGCTTACGTGATTGAACCATAATTGGGACTAGCTGAAGTTTTAAATGGACAGTAATCCTAAAAGGCTGTTTCCTGCACACGGTTTTAACCCTGTTCTGTTCTGTTCTGGACTGTATGTATGATGGTTTTCATTAGAAGTAAAATCACTTGAGCTCTACACAAGCATGAAGCAGCAGAAACATCAGAGCAACTGACTCTATTAACAAACATCAATCCAGTATATTACCTACAGTAAGACTACAATAACAACAACAGCATGTAAAGAAAAAAAATATAAAACAGCATTCCTTATTATTCTGATTATAAATGTAAAGCAACACCCGATTAATTTGCTCTTCTGAAGGTAGTGTGTGTTCAGAAAAAAGACGCGAATGCTTTCATAACAAACTTAAATAACATTTAGTTTACAGACACCATGAACATTACACTGACGAGCCCTGCTATGATGACATTTCAGCAGAACGATGCATCAGTGAAACATAGAATTATACAAAACATTAAGCGTCTATATCATTTTCTTCGCAAATATCATTTTACAAAAGAAATTCACTTTATGTGCAAAGTTACTTACCGAGAAGTTAAATGACACTCAATTCCCGCATGTTATCGGACTGTATGTCGTTTTATTTGCTGAAATATGTCCAGTTGTGTGGCTGTCATCTGCACATGTTGTAGCGTCTGTCATCAACAAGCGTCAATGTTGCCAAGGACCCGAAGGAGTCGCTCTGACAGTGATGCCCGCTCACGCCGCCTAGTGGAGCGGATGAAAACTGCGCTTCGGTTTCTGTTATTCTGCTAAATAAATAAACATAAAGGTGTTGCGCCCTCCTGTGGTGATTTGTGTGAATTACACCGTTGCAAATCAAGTCAGAGCCCGTCTAACGGAGAGCCTTGGCACTTCCTATTAGCCCCATTGTGTATCATCCTGGTTGCAGTTCCATTAGAATTCCACTGGAGGTGATCGCGGGCGAGAGCAGAATAAATGGGAGTCTATGGGGCTAAACGGCTAAAAGTGTCTCTTTCACCTGCTTGTCGTTAAATTAACATAGATTTTATTGTTGATTCCGCAAGTTCAATATAGATTATAGGCCAAAAGTCGAATGAATGAGTACTTATGTCCTTTTGATTTCTTACAGGTTAGGCCGTTGTCCAAATCCGCTATTTACCCTTTTCACTTCCTCCTACAATGACGCAAAAATACCGAGCTCTGAAGTTCTGAAGGCGTTGCCCCTGGCAACCGATAGCGTCTCCTACCATCATGGTCGACCGGCTCAGACTCCGCCCAAATCGGCATGTGTGACTCCTCACTCTCAATATTCCACAGTCAGGCTACAGTAATTTAGTTCGGACTAAAAGGGGAAGTGGTAAAAACTGTAATAGAAGTACAAAAGTGTTGTTTTCACACACAGATCTCCCTCTATCCAGTGTAGAAGAGTCACACACAGTCGCTCTTTCACTCTTCTCTGGTAAGTCATTTACACACAACACACTTCGTTGGTTTGAGACTGTCAGTTTTTTTTTTTTTTTTTGACACTCAGGTTGTAAAACATGTTTAAGATTAAACTATTTTTTAAAAAAATAAATAAAATAAGACTTTCATATTTGTTTTCTCATGACATTTCTCTCACTCATGAAAAACTTTAAAACAAGTTTTGGATTTAGAAATAATGTTTACACCAAAGTTTAAAAAGGACATAACTGTTATTAAGTTGTTATTAAGTTTAAACACTCTTAAAATTAAAGGTTCCAAAGGGATTTTCACATGCGTTTCCATAGAAGAACAATTTATGGAAACATTCAGTAAACACTTCTTAAACGAACCATTTTTCTTAATATGAAGAGCCTTTTTATAATCTAAAGAACATTGTTTTTTCACCTTTTTAAATAACCTTTTATGGAATGGAAAGATTACATGGATATTAAAGGATCTTCAAGAAACCATCAATGCCAATAGCCTTTATTTTAAGACTTATACTTTTTATTTGTATTAAGAGTTTAATTTGTATTTCTATTAAAGGTGTATATTTTGTATTTCTATTAAGATTGCATACTTTGTATTTGTATTAAGAGTGCATACTTTGTTTTTGTATTAAGAGTGCATACTTTGTTTTTGTATTAAGAGTGCATACTTTGTGTTTGTATTTTCTGTTGTAAGGTGAAGTGAATGATGGAAATATTTGTGACGTTCCTCCTCACTGGATGTCTGATGCAAGGTTTCATTCTTATAGATTACTCCTCTGCTGAATTAATATTCTGAAAGCATTTTCATATGAATAAATGCAGCAGTTTATTCTGCATGTAAACTTTGTGTGATCAGTTCCTCTTGTCTGTGTGTTTTAGGAGCTCTTTGTGGTTTTTATATCAGTCTGCCGAAGAAAGTAGAAGCTCTAAAAGGATCCTGTGTTTTCATACCCTGCACATTTGATATTGATCAAGAATATGAAAAATACCTCACTGATAATGCAAAGAGAAAATGGCATAAAGACGAAACGCCTCTCACTGAAGTGTTTAACTCAGATCAACCCAACGCTGGATTGTTAAAAGGAGAAATATTTGGCACTTCTACAGACAAAAACTGCACCACCCGCTTCCACAATGTCCGTCAGAGTGATAATGGATTATATTACTTCAGAGTTGAAAGTGGTCGATTGCAATATAGCTACAGGAAACCTAAATTCACCCAAGTTGAAATTGCTGTCATTGGTGAGTGTCATATTGTTCATGCTGCTTCTATCTTAATATAAATGTGATGTGGCCATCTGTAAGGTGAAAGTGTGAAGCTTCTGGTGTCATTCACTTCCAGACCTGAACAAAACAGTCCGTTATGATGCTTAATATTGCAAACTGATAATTATCATATTCTTTTAGTTATCATAATCATAAACACACTGATGTGAAAATAGTTTTACCATTTACTACACTTTATTCTAGGTTTTTAGTATATAACTTATGTAGCCCCGGCCCTTTTCAGCTCTGTGCTCGATGTGTATGTGTTCTGGCTCGTTTTAAAATCTTCCTGGCACACTGGGATTATTTTATTTTATTATTTTATAACATTACAAACATTAAAATGCTCATGATAACTTTCATTAACTCCACAATAAGTAAATCCACTTCACCAGCTACTCTTCAACAGAATAAGAAATACTGCAAAAACAGAAGTTCAAACACTTACTTCTAAAGACGGCTGCACGGCTAATGAATCAGACGTCTCCTACATTCAAAGAAAACAGCTCAATTCCCCAATACAAAATGAGTTGCATTGAAAAATAATTCAACTACATTATTATTATTATTACACCCTGTAATATTTGACTGTTAATGTGTTGTAGGTTCTCCACCCAAACCCAAAGTGAGTCTGTTAAAGGATCAGCAGAAGGTGAAAGAGGTGAAGGAGGGAAGCTCTGTGAATCTGCGCTGCTCGACTAAGATCTTCTGTTCCTCTCGTCCAGCAAATCTCACATGGAGCTCGTCTCCTGAACACCTCCTCGACGAGAGCGTCACTCAACAGCAGCGTCAGGAGCAAACTGAGCTGATCTCTGATCTGATCTTCACTGTAACTCACCGTCATCGTTCAGCCAATTTCACTTGCACTGTAACACACCAGCTTCAGCAGCAGATCACAAAAAACGAGACCCGTACCCTACGTGTTCAGTGTAAGACAGGGATTCTTTCATTCAATACTGTCTGATCGTCTAGAGTTAGTGCTATAAATCATAACATAATTGCCTGAATGTTTTTCTCCTCCATTAGACGCCCCTAAAAACACCTCTGCTCATGTGACTGGATCTGGGTTTGTTGTGGAGGGCCGTTCAGTGACTCTGAGCTGCAGCAGTGACGCAAACCCACCGGTGCTCAACTACACCTGGTACAGAGACACTGAAGAACCACTGAAACCAGTGCAGAGCGGACAGAACCTGACCATCAGCAACACCGACCTGACACACAGCGGACGATACGTCTGTACAGCTCAGAACGAACACGGCACTCAGAACGCATCAGTGATGCTGAACGTCCAGTGTGAGTATCGAGAGTCTCTTCTTTATACATACACACATATATATATTAGAAGTATATGAAATTTTGCATATAATTTATTTTATATGCAGAGAGAGAGAGGAATTGTGTAAATAAATACACAAAATATAAATTACATTACCTACATTACATTAACAATTATTATATATATATATTTTGAAATATAAAAACTTCACTTTTAATATTTGAAAATAAAGGTATAGTGTAGGTTTTATATCACAGTTTTTTTACATACATACATTTTCATGTAAATATCAATAATAAAAGTATTTAATGCATAAAATACAATATTAAAATATATATATATATATATATTAAACAAAATATATAAAACCTTCAATGTTACTTACTTTAATTCAAAATATTTAAGTCAATCGTTTTGCACAGAGTAGCATTACCAACCGTTACTATGAAAGATCTTCACTTAAACAGTTTTTTCAACCTTTACTAGGCTTGTAAATGTATAGTGAACGACAAGAATTGAATGCTAATATAATAAACATGACTTTGTAGTCCTCTAACCTGCTGACAGCAGACATTTTTTACATGGATGAGAAAATGTGTACGATTTAAAAAGCATTTTTTTATTTTTCACTAATTACTTCCCATGCTTACATTAGTGTTATTTCATTGCAATAATGACTTTACAAATTTTTTTTTTTAATTGATGGCCTAAATGTTTTTCTCCTCCATTAGACGCCCCTAAAAACACCTCTGCTCATGTGACTGGATCTGGGTTTGTTGTGGAGGGCCGTTCAGTGACTCTGAGCTGCAGCAGTGACGCAAACCCACCGGTGCTCAACTACACCTGGTACAGAGACACTGAAGAACCACTGAAACCAGTGCAGAGCGGACAGAACCTGACCATCAGCAACACCGACCCGACACACAGCGGACGATACGTCTGCACAGCTCAGAACGAACACGGCACTCAGAACGCATCAGTGATGCTGGACGTCCAGTGTGAGTATCGAGAGTCTCTTCTTTATACATACACACATATATATTAGAAGTATATGAAATATTGCATATAATTTATTTCATATGCAGAGAGAGAGGAATTGTGTAAATAAATACACAAAATATAAATTACATTACCTACATTACATTAACAATTATTTTATATATATATTTAAATATAAAAACTTCACTTTTAATATTTGAAAATAAAGGTATAGTGTAGGTTTTATATCACAGTTTTTCTACATACATACATTTTCATGTAAATATCAACAATAAAAGTATTTAATGCATAAAATACAATATTAAAAAAAGATATATATATATATATATATATATTAAACAAAATATATAAAACCTTCAATGTTACTTACTTTAATTCAAAATATTTAAGTCAGTCGTTTTGCACAGAGTAGCATTACCAACCGTTACTATGAAAGATCTTCACTTAAACAGTTTTTTCAACCTTTACTAGGCTTGTAAATGTATAGTGAACAACAAGAATTGAATGCTAATATAATAAACATGACTTTGTAGTCCTCTAACCTGCTGACAGCAGACATTTTTTACATGGATGAGAAAATGTGTACCATTTAAAAAGCATTTTTATTTTTCACTAATTACTTCCCATGTTTACATTAGTGTTATTTCATCGCAATAATGACGTTACCATTTTTTTTTTTTTTAATTGATGGCCTAAATGTTTTTCTCCTCCATTAGACGCCCCTAAAAACACCTCTGCTCATGTGACTGGATCTGGGTTTGTTGTGGAGGGCCGTTCAGTGACTCTGAGCTGCAGCAGTGACGCAAACCCACCGGTGCTCAACTACACCTGGTACAGAGACACTGAAGAACCACTGAAACCAGTGCAGAGCGGACAGAACCTGACCATCAGCAACACCGACCCGACACACAGCGGACGATACGTCTGCACAGCTCAGAACGAACACGGCACTCAGAACGCATCAGTGATGCTGGACGTCCAGTGTGAGTATCGAGAGTCTCTTCTAATTTACACACAGTACATTACTATATTAGACTTCAGATATTAAATATTTCACACATCAAATCATTTGAATGTATTTAAATTTAGTTCAAATATTAACTCATTTGAAACCCTTCACTTTTACTGCAAATACTTCCACTAGTGGTAACTCATTGTGTTTACTATTAGTGCTCAGTGTGAGTACACAGAAAAATTACAGCACTGTTATATTCACTCATTATATCTGATCCCTTACAGCAAAAGCATAACATTGATTGCATTACATTTGGATGCAAAGTGCAATGTTTATGGTGGTGAAAATATACATGTATTGAGATTAAAAAGGTGATATTTACCATAAAAGCATGTGATGACATGGTTTTACGCAGTCACAATGACCTTCAGCCCTGAAAAGACACTATTGAAGAGTTGAAAAACACACAATACATGTTTAAATGACTTCAAATTGATGTATAGCTTAAGTTAAAGACCATTTTATCATATAAACTACACTACACACATGCTATAAGGTTTAATATCTTATATGAAGGCTTTACTGGCCGTGGGAAAAAAATGTGTGACAGGCTAACGGTGATCAACAATACAGCTGCAGTTCAATTTGCATGAAATGCTGTGAAATGTGTGTAACACTGTAGTACTTTTTTTGCATGGGTGTTTTCTTCATTTACAGAAAATTTCTATGGAAAGACTGCTGTGGATTTGGTTCCTCTTTAGTAAAAGCTCATATTAAAGCACCACATGTACAAGTTACGTTAGTGTTTTGAAATGCAAGGTTTCGATATGAAACCTTTGTGAAACTCCACTGAAGCCAGTAAAATTGCAAGAAGTTGTCAACCGTCCTTTTTGTAATTCTAACGCAATTTGATTAGCGTATGAGACAAAAGAATTTACTAGTAGCTGACATCTCAAATTCTCTAAAATTCCTTAAACATTTCAGTCGCAGCATGCTCAAGTAATGGGAAAATATAATAAGATGAGTAATATATGAGTTACTTCAAAAAAAAAAAAAAAAGTTCATTATACCAGAACAAACATTTTCACATCTCTAAAATTGTACTTCTGTTTAAGATGTGTAAAAAAAAAAAAGTGCCAGAGCCACACTTTACAAGCAGAGCACCATGTAAATTGCTTATATTAAATATAAATGGAATCAGTAGAGAAAATGCTGTTGCCTCACGGAGATTAATAAAGCTCTAAACTAAACTAAATGTATAATAAGTGTAAAGCTTGAATTAAAGGTTTACACAAAAATGTAATTTATTATTTGTCATCCAAAACCCGTATGACTCGCTATTTTGTTTATCTTTAAAAGTAAGCATTTTAAGTACTGAATGCATTTATATTTAATATTTTCGCTCGAAAATGTCTAGCAAAAATAAATTATTTGCTGTCTACAACATTCCTTAATTTCATTCACAAATGTTCTTAGGCATCCATTCAGTGGATGAATGAATGAAGCATTTATATAGCTCTAAGGCCGTATAAGTCGATCCAATGGCGTCTTTTCTAGTTAGTTAGTTAGTTAGTTAGTTAGTTAGTTAGTTAGTTAGTTAGTTTACTTTATTGTCATTCAAACATGTTAGACATGAAGGATGATCTGAGATACAGAAGAAGCCCTGAGCTCTCGTTGCGTTTTCCTTATATAGAGACAGGCCTCATTTCAAAAGTAAACATGAGTTTCCAGTGGAAATTTACTGGTGGGTAACCATTTGCTCGTGGTAAATTTGCATTCAGACAGAGGCTCAGAAGGTGTTAACTCAAAGACACCCTTCTGTGTGCAAGATATTTCTATATTCTTTGTACCAGTCACCCTGAGACCTTTAAAATGATACTAAACACAATCCTTAATGATAATCATTCGCATTGTCGTATATACATATACATACATATATATATATATATATATATATATATATATATATATATATATATATATATATAGAGAGAGAGAGAGAGAGAGAGAGAGAGAGAGAGAGAGAGAGAGAGAAAGTAGATGACGTGAGACTTGTCTCAAAGGTAGAGGGGGAGGGAGTCAAATGTTAATTCCAACAAGATCCTTTGTTTCATAGACCACTGGTCAGATATTTTCTCTTCAACCAGTTTTTTCAGCCTTACATAACGCTTTCTACTGTACACCCAAAATCATGTCGGGGTCTCTCCTCAACAACCACCAGAGTGGAAATCTAGGGCCTCACCGCCAGCCACTGAGGACAAAGCCTCTGACAGAGTAAAGGCAGCTTTAAAGAGTTTGTCTGCACAATAATAGCATTTTCACAACGTGTTGCAGTTAGAGGAACAAACAGTAACCACAACTTCGAAATTGTGGCTTTTTTCTCTTTTCTACTTCAGTACACTACAAACTCTCAGACTTTATGGGGTTTCACACTGCACTTAACCCCAGGTTACCGTCGTTTTAAACACCACCAAGGTAAAGGAATGTTTTAGGAATGTGTTCATAAATACTCAGGAATAAATGTTAACCCCAATTTAAAAACGAGAACCGAGAATTCTGTAAACACGGTTTTTAGTGTGACCCACAGTTAACTGTATTTCCAATGTGAGAAGCACGTGAGATGTTCAGTAGTTTTTCTTAAGTGCTAAAAAAAACAGGGCCCGTATTCATAAAGATCCTCTCAGAAAACTCTTAATTTAGTTTAAAAACTTTTACGTTGGAGTCTTAGCTTAAGAGCGATTCGGGACCGATCTGAGAGCAAGGAAAAGACAAAAACTTTCATCTTAGTGAGGAGGCGGGATTGACCTCATTTGCTTTGTGTGACACAATCTTGACTGGACAAAAAGACTGTGACTGGTTGGTTGTCCAAGAGGGAAAAAGAAAGCAATTATAAGTGTAGACTGTAGAGTTTACCTTCTAAATGCCATTTGAAATTTTCTTCTAAAATGACCATTTTTATCAAGCTTGTATATTTAAGTTCAGTAATTTCACTTAAATGACAATTAATAGGTAATCTTCATTGCCATTTAAGTGAAATTACTGAACTTAAATATACAAGCTTGATAAAAATGATCATTTTAGAAGAAAATTTCAAATGGCACTTAAAGGCTTTTGCATCTGAACTCTTCATATATATATATACTCACTGTCATCCATTGTCTGCATCACATTTCTCCTCCGCTAAAGAAACTTTTAAGCCTCTTAAAAGTCCTCATCCGTACTACTAACAATTTTGACCGTAAGACCTCTTTTAAGGCTTAAGAATTACTTTTTGAATTGCTTTCTGAATGACTTTTTCTTTACTAAGATTTGTTCTTTAATTTTAAGAGTAAATAGCCACATTTCTAAGAATTTTCTTAGAGTTTTGTCAGTAGGAGCTACTCTTTGCATTGAGATTCTTTATGAATACGGGCCCAGGTCAATTCAAGCCGTTTTATTTTGCTCAGATTCTACACAGAAACTTCGGTTTATGATCCTATTCTCTCTTTCAGTTGCGCCCAAAATCTCCAGTTCTTGCAAAAGCAGCGTAATCACGTGTGTCTGTGAGGCTCATGGGAATCCCTCGCCAAAACTAGAGTGGCGTCTATCTGGAAATGTTCTCGCTAACACCACAAACACAGTCATCTGGAATGAAACTTTAGGAAGCACAAGCTCGAAGAGCGTCCTAATCATCCATCGGCATCTCACCGAAACGGACGTCCTGCTGTGTTTCAGTGCAAACACTCTAGGCACCGCCAGCGCCAGCTTTCATCCCATCGCGCAGACTCTGACAAGTGAGTTTCGCTTCTCTGACACGCACAACAACAGCTTTATCTGATCAACAAGTATGATCACAAATGAGATCTCTGGAGTATCTTAACCCTTATGAAAAAAGTGCACTTTTAGTGTACTTCAAATCATAAAAGTAACACTCTTAGATTAAAAACATTTCTGGAAATCTTTTAGGTATGATTTTAAGGATTTAGTTGTCATTAATTTGTTTTGGTTAATTTTTTTTTGTTTTAATTACATTTTATTAATTAAACAGCTAGTAAACATATACTTAATCAGTAGAAAAAACTGAAAGACCTGTTAATCATGAATGTATTTTCGCAATCATTTCTCCTTAGAACCTTTTTAGTATAAAGTGATTTTATCATCAACTTATTTTGATGTGTTGACTAACTTATCAAAAGCACACAAAGTACTCGATTATAATTTTATTTGTAGTGTGTTTTTTAATATTACATTTAGAGTTAATACCGGTATATTAAAATCAGCTTCATTACAAATCTGTAATTAAAAACATATTTAAATATGCATGACCAATTTCCGGTTACACTTTATTTGAAGGTGTCCGTGTTATAGAGTAATTATATATTAAGTACTGAGTAATAATAATTAACTACATGTACTTACGGTTAGCTGCATGTAATTATGCATAATTTTTTACTATAGTAACGAGGACACTTTTCTTCAGAGAAATGTTCTTATATTTGCCAAGACACTATAAAGTCTGTCATTAAACATCAGAGATCTCAGTATGAACTCAAATCGAATCAATGATCAAATGATCTGAGCTGCACTTCGCATTCATTTTTAGCCCTCCTGAGAAACATATGAGACACTTAAAAGACAGTGAGATCTCCATTAAGAGTCCTGAGCTATAAAAGACCAACCTCTGAGTAATAAAACACTGCTTTCCAGATTTCCATCAGCAATCTGTGCTGCTCGGAGCTGCTGTCGGCGCATCAGCGATGATGATCTTGTGCATCATAGCAGTCTACAATGAACGGTGCGTACATCAGACAAAAGCCATTTGAGGAAAGACAAGAAAACATGATTATCACAGAACTGAGCTGAGGCTTATTCTTTGTTGAGGCTTTTCACTGCAAAATATGCTTGTCTTGTTTTCCAGTACAAATATCTAAACGTTCTTAAATCAAGATACTTTTACTTGAGAAGCAATATGACTTCAGATATTAAGTCTTGTTTTCAGAAAAAGGCCAATGTGTTCAGAGAGATACACTTTTTTAACCCCATTGGCAGATATTTGCTCTTGTTTTAAACAATCTTAATTTTGATATCTTTTTCAGGAAACAATGCCATTTTGCTTCTCATGTAAATGTGTCTTAATTTAAGAATGTTCATAATATTTGTACTGGAAAACAAGACAAAAAATACAGAAGAACGTTTTTTTGTTTTTTTTTTTGTTTTTTGCAGTGTGAAGTCAAACAGTTCGATCACACATTGATTTGATGAGACT
This sequence comes from Pimephales promelas, assembly GCF_988280905.1. Lineage (NCBI taxonomy): Eukaryota > Metazoa > Chordata > Actinopteri > Cypriniformes > Leuciscidae > Pimephales > Pimephales promelas. Next base: position 3,173,507 of record NC_142792.1, on the reverse strand, counting down.
TTTACTTTACTAGCCTCATCACAAGGAGAATTTGTGATTCTGATTGACATATTATTTAAGAATACATTTTTTGATGACCTAAAAACAATTTTCAGAAGAAGGAATCCCAAACCTTCAGGAACCAGACAAGACGACACATCTGGGCTCATACTGTCTCAAACAGTGAGTCAACACACACACTCACACTATTCATTTTTGAAGACATCACAAACGGGCATTCGGCTGATTCTGCTGTGTTTCTGCTCCATCAGGCCACGGTTCCCAACGGTGACGAAGTGGTTGTTTACGAAAATAAAGACATGCAGTCAGCCATTACACCAAGAACAGCAGAATCTCTTCATTATTCCTCGATCGTCTTCACGAATGCGGAGCCGGCGTCAGGAGAGATCTGGGGCGCCTCCTCGCTGACCGAGGTATATGCGGTGGTCCGTCGTCATTCTGCAGGAGACGCAGCATCTGCGACCGACCTCGAGAAAGACCAAAGCCCACAAGATAGCAGGGAGAAGATCACGGATGGGTCATCGGAAGACATGATTTATGAAAACATGACCCATCGCTTGGTTGTTTAAAGACAGAAAAGGAACAGTTGTACTTTGTCCAAAATCAAATACTGCTATACAGTGTGCGAAAAAGTATTATGAATACATAGTATTTAAATAACAGTTGGCGAAATGTACCCAGTGTGACGTAGTACTTCTGAACTTTATTATCCCAATTGGCCAATAGTAGCCAATAGATAGAAGTTTCTCCAATCTTCTTGAAACTCTTGATTCTGATAGAGGGCCATGGGACTTAGACCTGAGTGCAAAAATGGAGGATCTAGACCCTTCCAGAGCTGAGATATGGACATCCCACGTAGCATTTATCCCATTATAAAAAAATAGTGGTTTAAAATGGGATAAATGCTACATATCGCAGCTCTGGAAGGGTCTAGAGAGTCCATTTTTGCACTCATGTCTAAGTCTCATGGCCCTCTATCAGAATCCAGAGTTTCGAAAAGATCGGAGATGGATTTTAAACCCGGAAGACAAAAAAAGCGAGAAAAAAAATCTAATTTAACCATTTTGACCCTACTATTAAATCTAACAGATGCTAACATTGTCTTCAATGGTGTTCGACACATACCTCTGTTAAAATGTCAGAAAATTTGGTTTGGGGTTTCATGACCCTTAAAGTGTGAGGATGAAGACATCCAGGATCAGTACACATGAACATGGTTATTTCAATTTATTTTCTCATAAACTCTTTGCAACTAACGGTCAAGCACACAATTTATCAAAGAACAGTTTTCCATCCAAAGACCTCGACCGTACTTGTTTGACAGCACAACATGGAGACAAATGTTGAGTAAAGGTCTAGCAACTCAGCAACTTCACTGCTGTGAACATCTCTAAAAGCAAACATGCACGTGTTACAAGAAAGGATGAAAGAAACATTTTCAATAGGGGACTTTTTTTTCCATTAAAAAACTTTTTTCCACTTTTTTTTTATGTAATCCAGTTGATCAAACCCAAATCAATCCAGCTGAATCGCATCAGGACTTCACCACACAAAGCCAAAGCAGCGATTTAAAAACGTCGGCCATGTTTCTGAGCAGAAACGTTGGAGATTGTAAAGATCACGTTGGCAGTAGAAGCTTCAATTGAAAACTCAGCTTGGCTCAAAATGAAGGGTTGCTATTATTAAGACACCAAGGTGTTCGATTCTAGTAGAAAAATGGCTGTGTATTTCACATTTGGAATGATTTAGTGTGCATGTGCTTCTCTACTGATAGGCTACCGAGGAGCTTAAATGTTTCTGACATGCAGGAGAATCCTCTAAAATAATCTCTCTATTATTAATAAGTAAGCTGGGGAAGACGTATGTGCGGTAAACATGAAAAACTGTGTGCGAAACATACGAAAGACCAGGTGACGGAAGGCAGACACGTCTTAAAACAGCAATCTAAAAATACAATTTGGCAATCGACCACCAGGGGGCAGTCAGTGTAGAAAAACGAAAGCTCATGATGTCCTCAAATAGGCTAGTGCTGTCATCATGAGGCCGTCTGAAAATGGAAAATTAGCCGTCACTTTGACCTCTGGCAGGGTTGTAGATTCATAAAACTGTATAAATACACACATTTGGTTCATCTTCAAAGCAAACGTAAATAAAAATGCTTCAGAAAATGAGCAAAGGTTAAAAAGGAAAGGGTACAACTACAAAACGCATCTAGATGTTCCCTCCTGAAATCTGACAATACGTCTGCAGGTCCTGTTAGATTCAGAGCACTTTAAATAGTGGTTAATAACAAATAAAACAACATTAAAACAGAGACTCGACACTTTTTTCTTCAGTTTTTCGCTTTTCGTCAAAAAATATGGGAAGCCCTCAGTCATTTCCGGTGTTGTGCCTAATTTCGACCCCCTGCCAAATTATTACCCCCCTCGTTGAAGTCAGTACCTGATTGCCTAATCCCAACCCCGCCCCTAATTTTAACCCCTCCCCCACAACTAATCCTAAACCTACCAATACTAGGGGGGTAATAATTTGGCGGGGGTCGAAATTCGGCACAACACCGGAAATAGATGTTCTCACCAGTCATTTGATTCACCCTCGCAAATATACATTTGTACATTTTTTTTTTTTTTTGGTATGTATATCGGAAAAGGAATATATACTTTGAATATTTACAGACCGATGAACCTGCCCGTCTGCAGACATATCCTCATTTAAAGCTCACCAAAAGAGACTGACGTTAAACTCATTGTTTTCTGCTGTACAAACAGAAAAAAATAACAAACAAACCTGTCGAGAACATGTCGTAAAGTTAAGTATGCTATATATATTAATTAATCATTATATAAAATTTTATTTCAAATGTAATAATGGATGCATTAAAGTTGAGGGTAATTTGCTTAATTGTAATTAAAAATGAAGTTAAACAAATCCCTTTTTGGTTCCTAAATATAGGCTTCATTTAGATATTTTTTCCCTTTGATTTTGGGTATTTATGTTAATACAGGTGAACAAAAATGTGTTGTTAAATATGCTTCAGATCTGTGGCCTTTCCCTCTGAATGCAGCAAACAAAACAGAGAAAAAAAAATATATAAAACCCGAACCAAAAACACATAGAAAACGCTAAACTATGTTCCTGTAGGCTTTAGTACCGCATGGTTGCCTACAAAAGGTTTCCGGCTTGATTAAATGGCATTAGACAGGACAGAAACAAACCGTCAAAAGACAAACAAAGCTTTGAGCTCCATCAGTGACGAAGATCTTTAGTCCTGTGACGAAACACTGTCACCAGAAGACACAAAGGAAGCTTCTCCGACAAGAATGTAAAGGAGAAACACTGTAAAACGTGGTTGCATATATAAATGGTATTAAGAAGAGTCGTTATAAAATAGCACTCGCATCGATCATGAAGGAGGGGTTCGGGCGAGCGGCCGGCGAGGAAAGCTAAAGAAACAACTGTGTGTGCGCGTGAATGGATGAAAGACACCTGTCTGGAAGAGGAAGTGTTCGGAAGACGAGGACACACACTTCCTGTGCGCTCCGGTCATTGGGTCAGTGTGCTGGAAGCTCTGAAGTATGACAGGAACTTGAAGCACAAACTCACAACGAAGTACCAGATGTTCCTGGCCATCTGAGAGCGAGCGATGAAGACGCGCCAGATGAAGACGAGCAGAACGGTGTTGAACGTGTATCGGATGTTTCTCAGCCTGAGAACGGGAGGAAGAGAGTTAATAATTCAGCAATTTGAATAAATCAAACACACCAACCTTCAAACTCAACCTTCCTCTTCTTTATGGACAGGATTCAGTGTTTTAGGAGTTTTAATGTGTGTGTACTGTATATATATATATGAAGAGTTCAGATGCAAAAGCCTCTAAATGCCATTTGAAATTTTCTTCTTTAATGATGATTTTTTATCAAACTTGTATATTTAAGTTCAGTAATTTCACTTAAATAACAATTAATAGGTAATTATCATTGCCATTTAAGTGAAATCACTGAACTTAAATATACAAGCTTGATAAAAATTACCATTCTAGAAGAAAATTTCAAATGGCATTTAGAGGCTTTTGCATCTGAACTCTTCATATATATATATATATATAATCTATTATTCAAAACATTATACATTTGAATCAGTTTTCATGTTGAACTAAGCAAAAATGAGAAATGTTGCCTTGGAAAATAGCTAAAATGAAATAAGTTTTTAAAATATTTTATTTTATTTGAGCTAAAGTTTATTCAAAGTTAAACTATTTTTATGGTTTTAATTTTCCTTTTAGTTATAATAACTGTATAAGTTTTGATTACACTAGTTTGATGTGATGTAGTTACATTGCACTACACTGTAAAACAATATTGATGGTTTAACTTAAAAAGTAAGTAACCTGGTTGCCTTAAAATTTTAAGTTCATTAAACTGGAAAAAGTGAGTTAATACAATGAAGGAGAATGATTTAATCATCAGAAACTCAAAATTATATGTTATCTGAACTAAATAAATTATTTAAGTTGATTTGACAAAAGAACAAATGTTGTGATTACTACACTGTAAAAAAATATTGTTGGTTTAACTTAAAAAAGTAAGTAACCTGGTTGCCTTAACATTTTAAGTTGATTGAACTGGAAAAAGTGAGTTAATACAATGAAGGAGATTAATTCAAACTCAAAATAATAAGTTATCTCAACTAAATAATTTTTTTTAAAGTTGATTTGACAAAAGAAAATATGTTGTGATAACAAATCTTGAAAATATTTTTTACAGTGTATAAGTACTGAGTGATATTACACACTACATATGCTTACTATTGATTTACAGTTAGGGTTTGGTTTAGTTACTTGTAATTATGCATAATTTACTACTATAGTAAATACATGTAGTAATATGTAACTCATCTTAAATTAAAGTGTTACCTATATTTTTACTGTAATACTATAAAAATACTACATTACAGTAATGAGAATCACCTTATAAATTAATGCAAAAAAATGTGCTTATTTGTGATGAAAATAATATGAAGCAATGCTTTTAGGAAATATTTTGCATTGCTAAAAATAGGCTTTATTTTCCTTCATTTATTGTCTTTATTAGTCTTTTGATGTAGGTTTTATGTTTAAACTGTTTGGGTTTTTGATTGGGTTATTTTGCAGGTGGACGTACTTCCTCAAGTGCTGTCTGGCGGCGGGAATGTCTGACATGTCCTCGTTCAGAACGTACTTCTTGGTGCCGATACAGTAATTCTCGATGTACTCCGGCCAGTTGAGCTGGCGAACGTCAAAGTTGAAGGTCTGAAAGATCACAAGGATGAATTCAACACAGTATTTCCTCTCTAAATGTTAGTATTTGCATCTCATTGATCCTAAAGCTGTGTTTGTTTGTGTGTGTACCTTCCTGTCCTCAGCGCTCAGGTGGCTCATCAGCATGTTCAGGTTGTCAGAGCTCCACTGCCAGTCCTGACTGCTGAAGTACTCCAGAAGACCGATGGCTTTGTGCAAACGGTTGAAAATACGCATCATTCTGAACGAAAACACACAGACACACTCAGCACCTCTCTGAGCAGCCAATGACAATTACTCTATTATCGTATGTGTGTGTATAATACAAATAATTATAGTTACAATTATATTATAATAAACATAATAATATAAATATTATAATTGTATTTATATACAGTATTATATATATATATATATATATATATATACACACACACACATACACACAATTATCTCAACATTAACAATACATTTAACAATAACAAAACAAGAAAACATAATTTACATTTTTAAATTTAAGGTTTTTTATATTTAGGGTTAAGGTTATATTAACCATAATAAATATATAGTAGTATATATATATATATATATATATATACAGTGATGTGAATAAGTTTAGACACCGATGCTAAAGTTGCCTAAAATTGGGAAAATGTAACCTTTAAGGACACCAATTTTTTGTGTATGAATAATGTATCATAAATAAATAAATAAATGTTCTTCCACAAAATACAGGGTGCATAAGTCAGGACACCCCTATGTTAAATTCCCATAGAGTCAGGCAGATTATATTGCAGATGCATATTATCCTGGATCCATAAAATAACTGGCCTTTAAAATTAAAAATCTGCCTGACGTTGAGCGGCAGATTCAGAAATCATTCAGAAATCAGAAATCATATTAGAATGATTCCTGAAGGATCATATGATGTAATGATGCTGAAAATTCACAGGAATAAATTACATTTTACAATATATTCACATAGAAAACTATACTTTTATCAGAACAGAAATGCTGATGTAATTGTTCTCACTGTGGTTTCTGGCCAGACAGTCTGAGGAAGAGGTCATAGATGAGCGCTGGGAACTTGTGGCTGACGAGGATCCAGTACTGGTTGATCAGATAGTTGGAGGTGATGTTGGCGTTGGGCCGACGGAAAGCCTGCTCTAGAGGATTCCTTTTGAACGAGGACATCACGTGATGCTCTGCGGCACAAATATGTGTTCAGTCATACTTACTGGAGCTTGAGTTATTGTGTAATGTCCTAATGGCACTGCAGATATGATATTTTACGGCTGTCACATGACAGCGTTCCACACCATGACTAAACCACTATGACGGAGGCATGAGATTAGAAACAATTAACTGTATTTTAATCACGATCACGATTTTCTTCTCTAATTATTATGCACAATCAGCATTATCGTGCACGTCTACGGCTGAGGAATGCTTATGGAAGAGGAAGATCCTCACTGAATCTGCTTCTGCCTGTTGGCATGGGGATGTTGGCAGCCAGATGTTGCTCATGGTAACCGCACACTCTGCTGTTACCATGGCAATGCCAGACTCCAGCTGCTCTGCCCTCTGGCATCAACATACACCGTGCATACAGTGGCTGTGATCCGAATGATATACTATGTGCTATCGTGTTAAAATGTGACGTATACAACCAAAACACTGTGAGGAATCCTGTCTGTATCCCACAATGCAATGCCCTCAACTTGACAGTGTGAAATAATAAGATACTTCTATTCCTTTGAGACACTTAAGTTTCATAAAATAATAATAATAATAATAATAATAATACACATATTAATAAACATAACAATAAAATAACATATGTGCTTGTTCTAATTAATTTTTTTATGTAGCTAATTTATTTCTATAATATAATCATGTACTATAATAATGTATTATTGATTATCATTTACATAATAATAATGTAAAACCTGCTGTTTTATTTATTCATTTATTTTTCTATAATATAACAATATAATCATAGAATGTATTTTATCTATACATATTTTATTTCTATAATTATAATTTTTATAATTTTTTTATTTATAATTTTATATAATTATTTATACTTTATATAATTATAAATAAATTATATTTATTTATAATTTATATAATTTTTTTGATTACTTATAATTTTTTCTATGGATATTTTATTTTTATTTCTATAAAATATAATATACTTCCTTTTAAAAGTTTGGGGTCAGTAAGAGATACTTTAAATCAGCAAGGATGCATAACATTTATCAAAAGTAAATGTAAACACATTTATAAAGTTACAATTGGCATGACGAATAAACATGGAACGGTATCAAATATGATTTTTAAACTCTCCTTTGACTCTTTAGTTGATCATGCCAAAAACTAAAGACATTTGTAGTCAGAGCTGGATTAATGCAAAATAACTATTTCTGCATTTGACTCTTAGACCTTCCATTTGCAATGTAAATGAACCTACAGTTATGTACTTTTTTACAGTGTGTAGATTACAGTATATACAGTGCAGGTTAGAAAAGCATGTAACGCACCGATCTCTCCCCAGTGGAAGGGGTTAATGCCTCCTGTTGTGCAGTTGTACACAAGTGCAGTTTTCGGTCTGAAATGTAAAGATCAAACCAAGTCAGTCACATTGTGCTGCATGTAATATATTCCCCTAATGTAAATATAGAAGCGCAGAGGGATTATCCAAGCCAATATCCCACGTCTCTATCCGTTTAATCATCTGCAGGTCTAACATAAGCAAATGAAAGTGGTTTGGAGAGGAAGCTGCAGGTGTACCTGTGCACCGCGGTGTACCAGCCAGCAGTCAGCGTCAGGTTTATAACCATGTCTACGGGAATCAGATCCGCCACAGCGTCATTACTGGCTCTCATGGTGCGCAGGATGCCCTTCCCAGCCTGCACCCAAACACAGAAAACACACGATAAAACTGGAGCCAGAAGCACCATATGCCTTAGTTTGTCCACAGAGGCTAAAGAAATACAGACTAATTAAAAAGAAGAGCAGATTGTTTTCATTGCTTGGGTCAACGAGTGATGTGAGGAGGTGAATTGTGCCAAGAGTGTCATGTTTTTGGATGTTAAAGTGGACCTGTTATGCCTTGATTTTGTTTTTGGGCTCTACTATAACAGGTTTCCATGCTTGAACTATTTTTTTTCTCATATTCTCCATTGTTGCGGCTCCTCTCTTCCCAGTCTGTCAGTAACGCTCTGTTTAGTTCCTGTCTCCATGAAGCCCCTCCTTCTGAAAAGCACACTGTGCTCTGATTGGTCGGCTGGATCAGTGTATTGTGATTGGTCGAGCGTTTCGAGTTTGTTTGGGAAATGTCCCGCCCCTTTCCATAACCGCCAGTTTCAACACACTACTAACTAACTCGACCAGGCCCCGCCCCTTAATTCTGAGTATGAATTATTTAAATTAAGGAATATTGTGATGTGTTTGTTCCCGGAAGAAACTAAAGACTACAATGGAGGCGTTTCAGAGAGTTCAGAAACACTGACACTGATATGGAGGGACTTTTCAGGCAACATTACACACTAAAGAGAGTTAAACATGGTTTATCTGCAAAGCTTTGATCGTGTTGATCATTTAGAGGCCTTAGAAATTCACATATCAGAAGGTTACCGTACTGTAACCGTTCTACTGTAACACATAATGAAGCAGAAAATATGACAATACTTACAGCAATGAAAACACCACTTGGTCCATTAAAATTATCTATCCAACCCTGAGAAAAACAGAAAAAGAGGCAATTGTGAGTTTTATTTATTTATTTTTTTTTCTTATATATTTAATTTTTTATAGTAATTTTGTTGTGTCTTTGCCTTTTTAATTTGTTTTATTTTTTTTAATAAATATAATCACAACTATATGATTATGATATTGTTTTTAGTTTTTGTTATTCTAAGACTTCAACTTAAATTATTATTTTTTTTTATTGAATTTCAATTAAACCATGTAACATTTTCTAAGTCTATACAAACATATTACAGCTGTTTCTTTTTAAAAACCTATTACAGATTTTGTTAATATTCTGAATTAGATTTATCATAATCTTTTGTTTAATTTTAGTTTGTTTTTAGTAATTTTGTTGTGTTTAAAAAAAATGTAAATACAATTTTGATTTAGTTTTAGTTATTTTTAGTAATAAGATTTTTATTTTTATTTTCTGTTTTTAATTTTAGTACAATTTTGGTAATTTTGTTGTGTTTTTACATTTTTATTAAATATGTCTATATAATTTGATTTTGCACTAAACAGAAATCAATATCTGAAATAAAATAAGTTTATATATACACACAAACATATACATATTGTAAAATAAATAAAGTAATTAACTTTTTTATCCCTGCCTCAAAAGTCTTTATGATATTCTGCTATGTAGAAATGCCTATGTTTTATGCATTCATTACCTACAACCTCTGAGTTACCAGCCCAGATCTTTAACCATTAAGCCACATCGCTCAGAAAAGTCCCAGAGCTCTCAAAGTTGTAAACTATTCCGGTGTAGCGTCTGACAGCAGATCCATCACTCACGGGGAAGGGCTCCTGCCAGCTGGCTCCGACGATGGAGGGTCGTATGATGCCGATGTGGAGTTTGCCGCTCTCCTGCTGGACCACACTCTCCGCCAGCGCTTTGGTGTAGGTGTACGTGTTGGGTCGGTCACCTATCAGGCGTGGTGTGATGTCACAGATGATATTATCATCCATCCACCTACACAGACACACACGTCAGACCGATAAATCACTGCTCTGCTTCAGGGTCAGTACAGTGTGTCAGACAAAACATCAGCGCTCAGATGCAATATGGCTTGTCAGCGTCAAATAACGTGGAAAATCAGACATGCAATGACAAGTGGGTTTCAAACAAGAAAAAAATTAATACATATACTGTACATAAAATTTAGTTTTTTTTTTATTTCAGCTATTTGCCTAGGACACATTTCATTTAAATTGATGAAATATAAATTAATAAAAAACTATAATAAAAAAAACTATATAGGCATATTTGAAAAAATAAAATAAATAAATAATTAAAATCAAAAGCTTTAAATTCTAATAAATAAAAAAAATACTTATTCAAAATATTAAAACTATAAAAGTAAAATATCAGCGCAGTAAATGTAACTTGGATATTGTAATACACTGTGTTGATTGTGTAATTCAGATTTATATGATGATGATGATGATGATGAACTGGACTCACTCCAGAGAGTCGATGAGCTTCTTGGGCTCGACCGGAGGAGGGTAGATGACCTCGTCGATGTGTCTGCGGTTGCAGTTGGCGTAGGCGGTGGAGATGTGGATGAACGCCTGCAGGTTCTGCATCTGCTGAGCCAGAGAGAGGAGCTGCTGTGTGGCCATGACGTTCAGCTGCAAGGCATGCCTGCGGGAGATGTGAGCGGAGCATCTCAGCATCACACGGTACGGCACGCACTGGGACCATTTTATGCATTTTACATTTTATGAATTAAGCAGCACGGAAACAAAGTTTTTGGCTTAAAGGGTTCTTTAAAATTGAGTCAAGAACAATAGAGTTATAAAGAAGCTTTTTTCCAAGAGTGTGACATTTAAGATTTTGGTGTAGACTGGGAGTGATTTTGCCAAGTAAGACATGGTCCTGGATCAACATATTTTGTTGATTATGGATTAACATTCCTGTCCCAAATTTAGTCATTACCCAATCCCTACCCCTAAACCTAACCATACCCGTAATTTTCCCCTAAAATCAGAGGGTAATGATAGGTAAAAAAAACACTGATGTTTAAGTACTTCACCCTGATTCTAAGCCTAAACTTGACATAAACTGTAAACTTGTCCCTCAGATCTGATTGGTTGATTGGAAGATGTTGGTCCAGGAACATGTGGTACTTGGTGAAATCACGTTCACCGAGTACATTGGCTGAAATGTCAGTAATTTTTGCATTTGTCTTTTTGTTTTGTTTGTTGTTATTTGTTTGTTGAGTCTGGCAAAAAAAACTGAATTGAATCGAATTGAAATTAAGAGCAAAATTTACACAGTAATCATTAACGTACAGCCTGTGACAAAATAAATGAAAATTGGGAAGAAAAAAAAAATTATGTTTACAAAATATTTATAAAAACTACAATAGTATATCAATGATACTAAAATAACAGAGGTCATTTATGCTGCTGCGGTGAGAAGACTAATTAAAAATACTGCATTTTAAAAACTAATGCTGTTTTTATTTTCCTTAGAATAAAAATTATGCAAACGGTCCGTGGGATACACGACTCTCTGCATCCATCTCTGTCTATCCATCCATCCATCCATCCATCCATCCATCCATCCATCTATCCATCCATCCATCCATCCATCCATCCATCCATCCATCCATCCATCTATCTATCTATCTATCTATCTATCTATCTATCTATCTATCTATCTATCTATCTATCTATCTATCTATCTATCTATCTATCTATCTATCTATCTATCTATCTATCTATGTCCTCATGATTGTCGATCCCTCTCTGAATGATGACTCCCTTCAGACTCACAGTGCAAATATTCAGGAAATGTTGTGGCATGTGTGCAAGGCTCCTGTCACTCACTTCAGTGGTTCGTCAAAGCGTATGGTGGCGGCGCAGTGGAAGATGATGTTGATATGTGAAGTGAGTGTCTGCACATCCTCTGGACTGATGGCCAGGCCGGGCTGTGTGAGCTCGCTGCTGATGGCTATGATCTTCTGATGAAACTCAGGATTATCTTCGCGCACCCGGTCAAACAGCTGCAAAACCAACACACACACACACTCACGTCAATGCTGATACATCATTATAACGCCACAAAACATGACTATACACTCTAAAAAATGCTGGGTTCTTTTAACCCAATTTTGGGTCAAATATGGACAAACCTGAAATGTTGGGTTAAAAATGTAATGTAAAAATTTAACCCAACGGCTGGGTTAGTCCATATTTGACCCAAAGTTGGGTTAAAACAACCCAGCATTTTTTAGAGTGTACCGACATTAAATTCAATTATCAACCATCACATTCACTGAAGTACTTATTCAATCTGGGTAGCATGTTACTGGTATGCCAATAAAATAAAAAATACCGTATTATTTGAAAACCTAATGAGAATAAATCAAATAAACACAAATGAATAAGTAAAATAAATTTTAAAAAAAATTAGGTAAATAAAAAAGATTAGCAAAAAAAAAAGATTTGGGTAAATAAAAATGTTGTTATTTAAAATATTCAATATTATTTAATATTTTATTATTTAATAAAAATAAATATGATTTAAATATTCTAAAAAATAAAAATGAAATATATTAAATTGAGTGAATGAATAAATAAATAAGGTTAATACGTAAATAAATTAGGTAAATCATAGTGTGAATCACCATTGAGAATAACTAGAATAAATACTGTATTATTTGAAAACCTAATGAGAATCAACATTAACAGAATAAATAGATTAAATAAATAAAATAAGCAAATACTGTATTATCTGAAATCCTATCGAGAGTCAACGTTGCGAATAACTAGAATGAATAAATGAATAAAATAAAAATAAAGACAACATTTCAATAATGGATATCTGGGTAGTCAATGAGAACGGTCCAAAAAACATGCATCATTTTCTTTATACTTCATGCAATTTCTCACTTTTGATTTTGTGGTAAAATGTGATCTGTACATGTCTTTGTGAGTATCCACTCTTTCAGAAGATATTATGAAGATACTAATGACAAATCCCATCATATTATGTCACCGATTTCAGCGTTTATGTAATGAAGAAAACCGCAGGCTGCAGTGTTTATTCACCGCATCGTGCACGCGCTCGTAGATCACAAATGTGATTTCTGTCAGCGTATAATCTGATATCAAAAGAGGATTTACAGAGGCTCTGTGTCCTCTCGGCTCGAGCTGACACACATGTGCTGACTTATGTTACCCACAATTCCAAGCGTCTGGCAGTGGCACATTCCGACAGCCACAGCCAATCAGAATCCTTTCTCAGTATCAGAGCTGGACATAATAAGTGACCCGCCGTAACCCCACCAGCAGGCACCAGCTGAGGGCCAGACAGATGCGGTGTGATGCCTCTGACAGCTGTTTCTCTCACACTCTCTCCAACACAGCCAGTGTGGCGCTTTACACATATTTATCCAACAGCAGATTTGCATTTCCTAAAGAAAACAGTGTTTGCACGGCCTCAAAATAATAGTTCGAGGTAAGTTTTAGTGTCAATGAAACGGCTATATTGTAATGCAATTCATTTTTGTGTTAATTTAAATGTCTTGTATTGCATTTTGATGTATTTCCCTTCTTTTTGTCTTGGATAAATAAACTGAAAGTGGATCTATACTTTAAGTTTAAGTTTTATAAGCTCAAATGCTCTGTTCTGTGACGCACATTCGTGACTCTCCTGTTCGAACTCGTTCATCAAAATGAATGAATCTTTTTTCGTGTCATTTGGTTCATTCAACGAACGAAATGAACGAGTTGACTCTGAAAAAGATTCGTTCATTTTGATGAACGAGTTCGAATAGGAGAGTCACACAGAACAGAGCAAGGTGACCATTTGAGCTTATGAAACTTAAACTTTGTTTTTTTTTTTTTTAAATGAGTGATCGTTTCGCTTAAAAAAGACCCTTATTCATCATCTGGAATCGTTTAAAGCCCTTTGAACAGTCTTTTGGACCTTGAACCATTTGGTTCCCATTGAAGTCCATTATATGGAGAAAATCCTGGAATGTTTTCATCTAAAACCTTAATTTCTTTTCGACTGAAGAAAGAAAGACATGGACATCTTGGATGACATGGGGGAGTACAGCAAAAGTTTTTTTTTAAAGTGAACTACTGCTTTAATAAATCGACCTTATCTTGCAATTCTGAGCTTATAACATGCAATTGCTACTATATAACACGTAATTGACCACCTGCCTTTGTATAGCATTCACTAAGGTTGAGCAAGTGGATCAGGTAATCTGAGCTGGTGTGAATGAGTGGAGGTGGGGCTAATTTGCATATTTGCCACTCCACATATACTACATAAAGGAAGGGTGTAGAGTTACATTAAAGCTATTTTAATGCATTATTAAAAGAAAAGAAAAAAACAAGTTTTAAGGGGTAAAAATGTTGACTTTCCATTCCACAAAAATGTATTTATAATGCAAAAAGGCTCTTTAGATTTTTGGAACGTTCATCAAAATGAGATTTTTTTTATTATTTCACTGTTCACTGAATGGGTTTTCTATTTCTATGCCCTCGCCGAGAAAACCCTCTTTTGGAAACCTAATTTTTAGGAGTGCATGCAAGTACTGACCATAATATGCAATTACATCATTGAATTCTAGATTAGATTTTGAAACTTAGGGCAATGGAGATTTAACACTGTAATGAGCACAGCTGTCCTTTTTACCTGTTGAACACCACATCAAAACCTTCCTGAACTACGAGAACTAGCAATACACGTCACAATCCAGTTCTTCCTGGCTTCTGCCCAGGAATCACTGGGAAATTCTCTGGATGTACATGTTGTCTTCTTGTAAAGTCTGCTTGCATGTCAGGACACAGGATGATTGTATTTGCTTTTGCAATGAGTTGGTTTAGTCATGCAGAAGATGTTGTCAGAGGCATGAGATGTACAAGTTAATTTGCTTTCTTGCACAATTGACAGGAAATTTCAAAATTTCAGTTAGAACAGTTGCCATAGGAGATTTTTTTAATTTTATTTATTAAACCATAATGCTTATAGTAAATCTGACTTAATGTGATCCACAAAACATAAAGAGAAAGATGAATAAAAACAATCATCAAAAAACGAATTATTCATCAATTAGATAGCGCATAAACTATTTAGATATCATAAAATGACATAACAGTTTTTGCACAATTAATAACTATCTCGTCTATCTGACATCAGTGAATGTCCATGTTACAGTGTAATTTTCCATTGAAGTACTGAGAAATAATTAACTACATTTACTTACTGTAGGGTTCGAAATATTGATTTGTTTATGGTTAATTGCTGGTTCATTTATAATTTATAGTTATTACATGCAGGACACTGTAAAATAAAGTGAATTTTCAAATGCGAACAAAATTTTATGATTTTAATATGGAAAATCATTATGGTAAAATATCCCACAGCTGCTGAATCCTCACACACTTAAACATGTAAGTACTATGGGAATACAATCTGAATGCATAAGTGTGGTCATGAGTGCCATTAACTCGGATTATAGAGACATTGGACAACATATGGGCCATTAATGTGCAGTCTAACCAACACACACACACACACACACACACACTTGGGTTTATACCTATGGTTTATACGGGTGAAGTTCAGGCCCAGACCCAGTCTTTAAATATCCTAGCAAAGCTCACAACACACACACACACACACACACACACGCTGGGCAGAAAACTACAGAGGTAAACTCAAACTCGAGGGAATGCGAGGCACTGGATCACTCAGACATGTTAAAGCGTTTCAAAAATACACTAAGTGAAGGAAACGGTGCTCAGTTACGTCAGCCAAACTTCCTTGATGCGGTGTGTGTCACCGGGCAACATAAACACAACACACCCTGTGCCCGCATGCAGGGCCGGCGCTCCGCACACGCACATCACGCACTGCGCGTAGGGCACCAAGTGCTTGGGGGGGCACCAAAAAATCTGGGTCGTGAAAAATCATCACAATAGGCTACTAGTATAAATAACAAATAAAATATGTCTAAAGCATGTTAATATACAAAAGCAATACAAAAGCAATATGCCTAGGCTAGACCAAATTGGAGAAAAAGGTGAATCTCCTGTGCCAGTCTCCCTCTGGTGCCCCCCCTTCCCCACCTTGCAGTGGTCTGTTCCTCAATCAGTGTCAAATTTGGCAGACAGACACCTGATCGACATCAGACATGGCCTCGAAAAGGCACCAAGAGTCGGGGGGAAAAGGGGAAAAGAAGAGACAGCGGGATAATACTCGCTTGCAGTTAAGACAATGTTTTAAATAAAAGTGTTAGTTTTGTAGGCGCCCTTGCTTCGTGTATGCATGTCCAGGGGGGCGTCGCTAGTAGTTGTGCAAATGATCCAGGGCTTTGCTCAGCATGTAGAATCTTTTATTTTAACGGGGGTCCGGGGGAATTTTTCAACTTGGGCTGTTTAAGATGCAGTTAGTTTGTTTGAGAAGAAAAGGAAGACCGCTTAGATACGTTTTTTCGTTGTTGTTCTATGCGGATAATGCGGTCAAAGGCCCAAGGGCGACATCTGTTGGTGAAACTGCAATTAGAATTATTATTAGATTAGATTATTAGGGCTGGGAAAAGCTTAATCACACCCAAAATAAAAGTTTCTACATGATCTGTGAGTGTACTGTGTATAATTATTTTGTAATATACACACATATGCACATATATATTTAAGAAATATTTGCATGTATATACTGTATATATTTATAGATAATTTATATTATATATAAATTAAAATATTTTATATATAAATAACAAATATTTCTTAAATACATACATGCAAATGTGCATTTATATATATATATATATATATATATATATATACAAAATAAGTATACACAGTACACACACATAGGCCTATATCATTAATGTAGACACAAACATTTTGGATGCGATTAATCACGATTAATCTTTTCCCAGCCCTACAAATTATGTACAGAATTATTATATTGTGCCTCATCAGACCTCTTTTAAAGGTAGAATAGAGTTTTGAGTTTTAAATGTTCCAGTGACACATAGGCCTATATTATATAAAAGACTAATGTGTGCAATATTTTTGTATGATGGTTAGTGATTCAGTAGAATCCATGAATATTTTGTCTTGTATTTCTGAATGCAGGGTCAATGCTAAAATACATGGGTATGGGTGGTTGGGGGGTGGGGTGGGGGGTATGGGGGCACCACCAAGCATTTGTGCTTAGGGCACCCAAATGGCTAGTGCCGGCCCTGCCCGCATGCTATGATGAACTGTACATGCCTCAGCACACGGAGAGATTACAACAGAGCATATGCTGTTCTTCAACAAGAACGGCTTACAATTCGAATGTGCAATATAGAATATGTGCGCTGGACGCTTCAACATCCTCACATATGTTTAAATGCACATATACAGTCATCTAAAGTTATTATATTGTGTTTATTTATATTAAGTAGTAACGTCATCATGCCCTTAATGTCACCGATTTGCACTGTGTTCCTGAATGTTTCTTTTTCACTGCATGTGCTGTTTATGTTTAAACCAAATGTATATGTTAATCAAATTACTTTTACATAGGCAACATGTGTATTTTATGCGTATTTTTTAAATATTCGTAAAAAAATAAAATGTATTTAAAGAGGTGATGTCAAATCTTACACACACAGACAGATATAACACACACATACACAGTAGGGCTGTGAAACGATTCATCGCTATTAATCGCATCCAAAATAAAAGTTTGTGTTTACATAATATATGTGTGTGTAGTGTGTATAATTATTTTGTATAGCCTATATAAATACATATATATATTTAAGAAAAATGTGTTATTAATTTATCAAATGTTTATATTTATGTATGATATTAATTTTGTATATAAAGTATATACATGCACATATTTCTTAAATATATACATGCATGTGTGTGTATTTATATATACAAAATAATTATACTACAGCACGTATATTATGTAAACACAAACTTTTATTTTGGATGTGATTAATCGCGATTAATCGTTTCACAGCCCTAACACACACACACTTACTTTGTAAACAAAAACTTATGTTAGATGTGATTAATCAATTTGGCAGCACTAATTTAAATATACAGTATACACATTTTTAAAAATACACATATCTGGCCTATATAATCTATAAGTATAATATCTAGTAATCCAATTAAATTCATAATCTAATTGAACATCAAAAGTATGTTTTATTAGACTACTTTTATATTTAAAATAATATATTTAAATATATACAAATATTGAAAAGAATACACATATCTAGCAAATATATAAGTATACTAATCAAACATATACACTCTAAACAATGCTGGGTCGTTTTAACCCAAAATTGGGTAAAATATGGACAAACCCAAATGTTGGGTTAAAAATGTCATTTAAAACTTAAACTTTCACTTTCAACTATACATTTTTTAATTACATTTTCAACCCAACATTTGGGTTTGTCCATATTTGACCCACATTTGGGTTGAAATAACCCAGCGTTTTTTAGAGTGAATGTAAATAAACATAGAAACTATACGTTTAATTCGATTCAATTTATATAGGAAACATATATTATATATTGAATGTGAAAAATATTTCAATTAATTTGAACATATTTAATAAATACACATATCTGGCTAAAATAAAAGTGATCTAATTAAACATCAAAGTATATGTACACTCTAAAAAATGCTGGGATATTTTAACCCAATTTTGGGTCAAATATGGACAAACCCAGCTGTTGGGTTAAATTTATCAATTACATTTTTTAATTTCAATTGGGTTTGTCCACATTTGACCCAAAATTGGGTTAAAACAACCCAGCATTTTTAGAGTGTATGTATTATTAGATTACTTTTATATTTAAAATAATGTATTGAAAAAAAAAAAAATCCACATATATAAAAAAAAAAATCGGCATTTATGCAGACAATAACATCAGCAGTGCTACTAGAGTCACACTAGGAGAAAGAGCGTTGAGAAATATTCTCCAACAGTTCAGACTCATTATTTTAAAACTGGGTGGCATGTAGATAAAGGAGAGAACACGTTCAGTGCCCTGAGGTCAGGGGGTCACCGAGGTCGACCACTGCAAACATTTGCTTACTCTGTGGCGGAAATAGCAAATAGTGTATTGTGGGATGGTGGTATTCTGTGCCAGTCCACCACCAGGCCCTCTGGCACAAATAATCCAATTGTGTGTAAGTGAGGGAGAGAGAGAGAGAGAGAGAGAGAGAGAGAGAGAGAGAGAGAGAGAGAGAGAGAGAGAGAGAGAGAGAGAGAGAGAGAGAGAGAGAGAGAGAGAGAGAGAGAGAGAGAGAGTTGCTTTACTGGTATGCCCTTGGGTAAATGTACACAAATGTCCTCAAATTACACAAATGGGTCCATTAATTCTCTCTTTCCTATGTGTTTGAAGAACTATAGAGCAGGATCACATTAGACTAGGAATGAAACGGCCTAATGACTCAAAGAAGGATGAAGGTTAGTGACCGAATGAGCTGAAAAGAAAGAAAGAAGTGTGTATGAGGAACAGGGCGACCTGATGGCAGAAGACACTCATGATCCTGTAGAGTTAATGTAAGAGAGCCACTTTATCACAGGTAGATAATAGCCCTTCCCGGACGAGACTAATTCATTAATACTTAATTACAAGACTAAAAATGCCATCAACTCTCCAAAACATGTTCTACAAACTAATGAGAGCTAAAGTTACAAGTCATAAAGTGTGTCTTTATTCAGCCCCATAGACGTCCACTACTGTAAACACGGCTTCACAATCACAAGCTGAGGGACGAGTCGAAATGATTGTCTGCAAAAAAACACTACAAGCTCCTAATAAGTGGTGTACTTGAGTCTGACATATTTTCATGTTTGTCTTTGTCTTGTCAAGGATGCACTGTGTATGTTTAATCATACACTGAAAAGTTGGGAAAACTACCTTGAAGCACTATTTTATCATAATATTATCAGACTGTATCATTTTAAAAAAACAAAGCTGGAACAAAAACAAAGAAAAAAACATTAAAAAAATATAAATAATAGATAAAAGAAATTTGATAAAAAGAGAAAAAATTTGATTAAAAATATACTAATATCTACTAATATATAAAAATATACTAATATTAAGTACCAAAAAGTGCCATTGCAGTGCCTTTCAGATATTAAACATATATATGTCTATTAATATGTTGTTTTTTGTAAAAAATTTTGGACAACAGGTATTTCTATAGCATTAAAGTATCTAGTAAAACCTGTGGTATATGAATATGATAATCATTTTGTACCACTATATGTATGTATACTGTATATATACTGTATATGTATATATATATATATATATATATATCTGTTGGTCGGTCAGAATCTGGAGACAGGCTGTTTAAATGACCAAACAATAGACACGTTTGTTTGATGAATAATAGCATCCCACATTCAATATTCTGTTCTCGAAACACACAACCAGTCACAAGATCTGCCTGTTTGAGCTTCTGAGCATTCGTTACATGTACACACACACACACACACGGTGGGACCTAATGAGGGCTTATATCAGAGGTCACAGAGTTTGCACAGCGCTGACAGAATCTGTCCATCTGACTCATAATGTTAATCTGCGTCTCGTAATATTTGAGCTTCATTCTGGCTGGGGTTCAGATCTCACATCGCTCCGTCACAAGTCTCAGCAGGCGAGTGTGTACTGAGATCAAACGACTCAAACATTCAGCATTCACAACCTAGAAAACATTAAGCCTGTCATGACTATGAATTTTGTACTGACGATTAATCATATAATTCATTTGAATCTATTTTATTCATATCGTTTACAATCTAAGCCTATTTTTTACTTGGAATCGTATATATTATGATAATAAAAATAAGCCCATATTTAATACCTATTTTTAATGCTGTGAAAATTAATAACATCTCTATAATTAGTGGTTAGTATTAGTATTAAATATAATATAATATAATATAATCCTTCATTTGAATAGCAAAATGTGATCGAAATTTAAACAGCCCTATATTGAGGTTATCTAAAAATAAAATGCTATTAGATTGAATAAGATATACAGATATATACAGATGTTTAATTCGTAATTGTGACAGGCCAATAAAGGGTTATTATAGTTAATTTAAACTAAAAAAATAAAAATATTTTAATTACTTGAAACAGAATAAAGTAGCTGAAATACAAAAAATGTATTTGTATTTATTGTATTTATTTATAAAAAACAAATATATATATATATATATATGATATTAGGTTGCTAAATTGTTGGCATGATGTTGCGGTAGGATAGTGGACCAAGTTTTAAAAAAGTCCATCTCTGCGATAAATAAACCGCAATATCCAAAAACATTTGACATTACAATCCCTATTCAAAATTTTAAGCGTTCCTCTTTTCTGGGATGTTCTGAATCTGATAAAGTAAACCATGTGAGCAACTACAGCAAACTGCCATACAAAAATAATTACTCCATTATCACATAAAGAAAACACTTAATCCATCCCTGCATTGGAATCCATAGAGCCACTCCTCAAACATAAACGCTTAGGGCCGGATATCAGGAAAAACACTTGTGGCGATTCATCACCTCATTGTGGTTTCGGGGCGCAGTGTGTATGGAAATGCCGTTTGACTTCTGAGTTCTGAACGATACCATATATGGGAGGCGTTTGTGGTGGGGTTGCCACGGCAACCATCAAAGAGCCCTTAGGGAGACCTTTCCTGCCTGTTTTCAGAGTATCAAGTTCAAGGGAAACAATAAAGATAAACCCTGACGACCGCATACGAGTAAACACAGATGGATTCAGGGTTTTCTCTGGAAAGCTTTGTGCACCTGCACCGGTTCTGCATGGTTTCATGTAACTAACTTTTTAAGGATCAACACGTCCTACAGACTGAAAGTTAGGACGCGATCAAATTCCATCCGTTTAAAAGGCAGAAATATCCTGTGACTGAAAGATGGTCATGAAAGATACCAGACAATGCACTGTATTGGGCTTTTTTTTTTTTTTGCAAAACCTGAAAAGGGAGATGTTTTAGAAAGGTAGCAAAAGTCCTGAACCCAACGTCTTTATATGCGCTGCGTGTTTCAGAGCGGGACATTTCTTTTACACGCGTGCAGCTCATGCTCTGGTGAATTTATTTTCTCAGTTCACTGTAAATGTTGCTCCACTCGTCTCTGCATCTGTTCTGAGTTTGAGTCGCTTATAACATGCATTTGGGAACGAAACATGCGACAACCAATATTCCTAAACTAGTAATGAGAAACGCTTATAAACCGGCTGTTGTCAACAAAACTAAAGCTTTAAGGATCCATGTGGATTTCTACCAAAACAAAAGCTTGATAGATTGATGTTTAAAAACTAAAATATATATAATGTATATATAAACAATAGTAACATTTCTTCCTTTAATATGAAGAATAATAATAATACTATTAATATAATAATTATTGTAATATGAATAATAATACAAATAATAATCAATGAAAACAAAAAAAAACATTATTATTATTATTTTAATTATAATAATATAATTATTAATATAAATATGTATTATCATCATTATTATTTTATAGTCGTATTAATACATTATCACAACTAAAGCTTTAAGGATCCATGTGGATTTCTACCAAAACAAAAGCTTGATAGATTGATGTTTAAAAACTAATATATATATATATATATAAACAATAGTAACATTTCTTCCTTTAATATTAATAATAATAATACTATTATTATACAGTATATTAATATAATAATTATTATAATATGAATACTAATACAAATAATAACAATCAATGAAAACAACAAAAAAATTATTATCATTATTTTAATTATAATAATATAATTATAAATATAAATATGTATTATGATCATTATTATTTTATAGTCATATTAATACATTATCACAAAATCTTTGGACAAATTGCCCAGCCCTAACAAACTAGCAAAGCAAAAATATAATTATTAATATTTTGTCATATTGATATAATCACAACAAACTAGCAAAGAAAAACAATAAATAAGTACACAATTCAATACATTTTTTCCCTTATCTTAAAAAGGATGGTGAGCAAAAGTTCTCCTCACCTTGCTCTTCATCATGTCTTGGACGCGCTCCGACATGGACTGACCCGCCTTCGGCCTGACGAGGATGTACAGGGCCTTGACCTCGGGGCACGAGCGCAGGAGCTTCTCCACCAGCACCTTTCCCATGAAGCCCGTCGCCCCCGTGATCAGCACGTTCTTCCCCGCGTACCACTCCGAGATCGAGGTCATGATGAGTATGACAGATGAACGCCGGTCCTCCTGGACACTAAGGAACCAAGACAATTTACCAGTCAAAACATGCCAGCTCATCAGTAAGAGATACGACTGTTTGACTGAACTTTCTCTGTTCACTCTGCCAACCGGAAAAATACAGTCAACTGGCTCTACAGCAGTGACAAACAAAGACTGACTAGAAAAGGATTTGTCCCTTTGCTACGCCCCGTCTTCCACAGTAACTGTTTGTGGTTGCAAAAGAGTTCACAGTGTTGCAAATGCAAAAGTTTCCTCCTGGCCTTCACGTGTCTATAAGATAAGAGTGTATTACCATCCACTAGGTGATAATCGTGCGTCTGCTCATTCAGTAAAGAAGCTGCACACATACACTGAATGTTAATACTTAGTGTTGGGTGTTTGTTTAGCACTTGCGTGAGCAATAGTAACAGCAATGGTTGACTTGGCAAACGCCACTAATAAACATTGAGTAGGTGTGTACAAACGTTTGACTGAATCATTCAGCCTGCTGCTTTTGTGTTTGTACAGAGCTGACATGGTTTAATCCATAACACCTGTGTGAAAAGAAATATAATATATACATACACACACATATGAACTACATTATATATATATATATAGAGAGAGAGAGAATTGTATATAAAAATTCGTTAAATGAACCAAAGATTCGTTCATTTTGATGAACGAGTTCGAATAGGAGCATCACAGAACAGAGCATGGCGAGCATTTGAGCTTATAAAACTTAAACTTTGTTATTTATTTTTTAAATGAGCGATCGTTTCGCTTGATAAGACCCTTATACACCGCCTGGAATCATTTAAAGCCCTTTGAACAGTTTGCAGTTTGCACTGAAACTCTCATTTCAACCTTGAACCGTTTGGACCCCATTGGACCCCTAATAACTTAATTGTCTTAATAAACCAAAAAACTTAATTTCTTTTCGACTGAAGAAAGAAAGACATGGACATCTTGGATGACATGGGGGTGAGTAAATTATCAGCAAAAGTTTTTTTTAAAGTGAACTACTCCTTTAAGAGACTGAAGTACATCAAGTCTGGTGGCAGCGATTTATGACTGGTTACATTTTCCTCCAGCTATTACATCACTGACACGAGTCCCGGCGCGGCGTGAGTCTAGCAGCTGCTGAGCTCCTCAAGTCTACGGTTCACACAGATTCTCATCTGAACTCTGACCTCCTGCAAACCAACCATCACACACACCCCACTGGGAATACGACTGACTGGGATGAGGAAGACCAAACTGCAGTTCAGAGAGCGTTCACACTTGAAAACACTATGAATGAATCTGACATTGCTCTCGCTCTCTCTCACACACACACACACACACACACACACACACACACACGACAGCAACAAGCAATCTGTCTTACCAGGGAGCCAATTATCTCATGGTATTTTTGAAGGTCAGTGAATTTAATTGGACAAGCTGCTTCCATAAGAGGTATTTAATACAGTACATTCAGACACGTGTGATGATGGCATGAAAGTGTGTTAACTGCTAATAGCTGATCTCAGAACAGTGTCTCACTCCGCAGGTGTGAGGATTCTCCCTCTGGCTACACTCTTCTCAACTGCTGTTACTGACTTTCACACTTATTTCCCATTCACAAAACTCAGACCAATTGTGCTGCATTGTTCAGATCTTTCCAGTGCTTCTTCTGTTAATCCTGCATTACCTTTTCCTCCAAACTCCAGCCCTATTATTATTATTATGGTAACACTTTACAATAAGGTTCATTAGTTAACATTAGTTAATGTATTTACTAACATGCACTAACCATGAGCAATACATTTGTTACTGCATTTGTTCATCTTTGTTATACAGCTGTTCATCATTTGTTCATGTTAGTTCACGGTGCATTAATTAATGTTAGCAAGATTTTAATCAAGTATTAGTAAATGTTGAAAATAACATTAACAAAGATTAACAAATGCTGAATATGTGCTATTCATTATTAGTTCATATTAACTAATAACTAATATTAACTAACGAACCTTATTGTAAAGTGTTACCATTATTATGTTAAAAACAGTTGTGCTGCTTCACATTTTTTTAGAAGCCATGACATTGCTATGTTACCCAGATGAGTTTTTGAACGTCTGGACAGCAGAAAAACACATAAAAATCGGACACATATCGAGGTGGTTTGAAATGCGACTCCAATCAGATTTTTACAGATGTTTCTCAGTCTGGACGCTCAAAACGTATTTCAAACCGTTTTTTTGCATCACTCTTAATGTGACAAAACAATAACATCAAAACCAGTGGGGGGAAAGCCATAAGTATTCATAAGTTGTTGAAATGGTCAAGAGATTTCGAAATGACTCGAAAAATGACCCAAATGAATCGAAAAAACATTCGTTCATTTTGATTTTAACATGAGAGTCACAAACATGCGTCACAGAACAGAGCAAGGCGAGCATTTGAGCTTATAAAACTTAAACTTTTTTTTTTTTTTTAAATGAGCGATCGTTCCGCTTGATAAGACCGTTATTCTTCGCCTGGAATAATTTTAAGCCCTTTGAACAGTTTGCAGTTTGCACTGAAACTGTCTTTTTGACCTTGAACCGTTTGGTTCCCATTGAAGTCCATTATATGGAGAAAATCCTGGAATGTTTTCATCAAAAACCTTAATTTCTGAACTACTCCTTTAAACTGTGTTCCGGAGATGAACGGGCTTGGGATGACATGAGGGGAGTCATTAATGACATCATTTTCATTTTTGAGTGAACTAACCCTATAAACAAATGTACATTTGCCAGCTTTCAGCATAATCCGGCTGAAAAAGAAATGTGTTTCCTAAAACTATAATTCCTAAAGTGATTTCCTCAAAAAAAAAAAAAAAAAAAATCACACACAATTGCAAATAAACTTGCTTACGGATATAAAAGAATATCTCCCTTTGGAGTGACTTTGTAACTTTGCAGACATTTTTTATGCTCAAACAGCAACTTTACACACTAAAGAAAGATGTCAAAAAGCGTAGCAACACCGGTGCGATTTATTATGTACAACTTCAGTAGTGTCAGATAGCCTACCAGCTATATTCCAGCGGCGATCTGATACAGTCCTGATACAATACACCACAACTAAGTCTTTTTATTTGGGCTTGAATTACGGAAAGTTTCGGCGAGAGAAATTTTATCTGGTTCTCTTTATTCTGCTTCTCTTCCAAGAATGAAGAAACAATCACGAAGCAACCCAACACACAATCACTCTCACCGGTCGACATAACCTCGTCTGGGGTTTTAAAGGACACGGCGTATACAAAACAAGCATGAACCCACCGAAAACAAGCTTCCCAAACAGGAAAAGGATTTCAGATCTGTTCAAGATCCGCACGGATTACCGATTTTTAGAGGGCGGTTGCAGGGTCAATAACTTTATCATCATCACAGTTGATGAGAGTTGGTGAAGAAAGTCTATGGGAAAGACATTTCACTTGTCCGAATGTCACTGATACTAGTGGATGTTTTGAAGCTAAACCTTTAGGGATATTTGTGTGTTTGACCCAATGATAATCATAAATGTTTCTTGAGCAGCAAATCAGCGCATTAAAATGATTTCTGAAGGATCATGTGACACTGAAGCCTGGAGTAATGATGCTGAAAATTCAGTGTTGATCACAGGAATAAATTTCTAAGTTCAGAAAGTTCTACGACAAACTAATACTGATAGTAGGCATGTTTACTCGCTGCCATTAGTCCCATTACAGCATTGAGTGTGTGTGTGTGTGTGTTTTGATTGATTTCCCCTACATCAGTTAAACATCCTCTGGGAACAGCGAGAGCAGATTGCTAGCCTCATTAGCTAATGCATGACTCTAACACTCACTACTCGATGTACATTAAGAGATGGCCAATAATGACATCTCATAAGAACAATACACTTTAAAGTCTAGCACAATACATCCACGTTTATCAGTGGAGTTTGCAGAGGCAAACGTTAATATAATGTCAAATTACATGGAAAGTTTCTGTGGATGTTCTTCATTGAATCATCAATGACAATAAATAACCTTTCATTATATAAAAAAAAACATGCATTTACTATATAATGCAATTTTTCATCACAAAAATCCTTTCATAAAAAGAAACCAACTTCACAACTTGCCGAAGGAATCATTCATTCCTTCACTTACTTGCCGAGCCACTGATTCACATCAGAGAATGTAGCAGCTCAAGATGCCTCAAAACATGAAAGTCAAACAAATGAGGAGTTCCAAAGAAACAGATGAGCTACATTTTGATGAGCTACACCCACAGTGTGTCCTGGTTGCAAAAGCAATGAATGAAATACTTTCTATAGTCTGACCTGCCCTGAGGTTACCGAAGTGCATGTTCTGTGAGTCGAAATCATTCATTGCTGAAACATTTTAGCATGTCGGACACAAACAGAAGAGCAGGTATGACAGTTTGAGGTTATGGGTTTATTGAGTCACATGAAAAGTTACATGGGCATTCATCACTTTTATTTAAAGAACATATTTTCCTGCAAGATGTGTTTGGGAGTCTTGATTGTACACTCTCAGTAAAAAAGGTACAAAAGCTGTCACTGGGGCTGTACCTTTTCAAAAGGTAAACTTCTGTCCATTTCAGGTGCTAATATGTACATTTTAAGTGTTAATATGTACATTTTAGGTGTTAATATGTACATTTTAGGTGCTAATAAGTACATATTAGGTGCTAATAAGTACATTCGGTGTTAATATGTACATTTTAGGTGTTAATATGTACATTCAGTGTCAATATGTACATTTTAGGTGTTAATATGTACATTTCAGGAGCTAATGTCCATTTTAGGTGCTAATATGTACATTTTAGGTGCTAATAAGTACATTCGGTGTTAATATGTACATTTTAGGTGCTAATATGTACATTTCAGGAGCTAATGTCCATTTTAGGTGCTAATATGTACATTTTAGGTGCTAATAAGTACATTCGGTGTTAATATGTACATTTTAGGTGTTAATATGTACATTTTAGGTGCTAATATGTACATTTCAGGAGCTAATATGTCCATTTTAGGTGCTAATATGTACATTTTAGGTGCTAATGTGTACATTCCAGGAGCTAATATGTCCATTTTAGGTCCTAATATGTACATTTTAGGTGCTAATAAGTACATTTTAAGTGTTAATATGTACATTTCAGGAGCTAATTATGTCATTTTAGGTGCTAATATGTACATTTTAGTTGCTAATATGTACCAATAAGGTACCAATATGCAGCCTTTGGGTACAAAAGTGTACCTTTTGAAAAGGTACAGCCCAAGTGACAGCTTTTGTACCTTTTTTTCTGAGAGTGTAGGGTGCTCACAAAAACTTGCTTTGCTATGCATTTTCAGCTAAAAAAAAAGTCATTTATTTTATTTATTCATTTAAACATGTATTTATTAGTTTAGAACTTTAACCGATTTGACTTGTTGTGATTTTAGTCTGTAAAAAAGCAGGTGAGAAAACCTTTGTATAAGGATATGTATCATTTCAATCACATCCGACTCTTGGCGATTGTATGGGTGAATCCGGAGCTACTTCCTATAAATACATCAATAATTCACCTGTTTAATAGGGCAGGAATGGATTGTTGCTAGTCTAGCGGTTCTGTCAGAAGTGGTTCTGGCTAATTAGGCTTGTAGTATAAATAGCAGCTCCAAGTCACATTAATTATAGTCCAGTCCAGAGGGAAATACATAGTTAAAATGACTACAAAATCTATTATGAGTAAAAAGAGAACAGGACTGTGCGATGTAAATATAGAAGCACTACATCCTCGGCTAACAACTGTAGGCCAGGAACAAAATAATAGAATTCGGGTGTCATTTATTTTTATATACACTCATAAAAATAATGGTTCTTTATCTGAATATATGGTTCCATCTTTACATTCCATCACTGCAATAAACAACCTATTGGAACCTTATTTTTAAGAGTGTACTTCTACATTGAAGTTTTAGGAAAAGTTCATTTTTTTGTCATTTCTATACACACGTTTTTTATATTTATATATTTTAGAGCATCATAATAAACTAAATGAAAATGAAAAATGTTGCGAACTGAAATTAAAGTTGTATTTTGTTATTATTAATGTTAACTCTAATAACCCTGGTTCAAGTTTAGGTTTTAGGCTTTGGTTCTATGTAAATGAATGCTGAATCTGATCTGCTTTGCTCGTGTTATGATTTTCAGCTTGTGCATAAGCCACAAATCACATAACACCATCTTCACAGTGTCAACATGGTTAAAGGTGCGAGAATTATTTATGCGTTTAATTCCGTGTCCGTTTTAAGAGTGAATACCACAGATTCACATGTCTAAATATACTGGTGGGCTACACTTCTTCATGAGTTCAAGGCCTGCTGATCATCAAGTCAGCTCTAATCTCAACATCCTCACCTTGAGCTGCTAATAGACTGTCGGAGTGTGTTCAGGGTAAACTGAACGGCTGGAGAACACTGATCAAAGTAAAGGTCAGAGATACAGTAAGATGATAGATCAGTTGACAATGAGGATTCATTGTCATTGACAACGAGAGCCAGGCCTTCAAAATCGGCATGAAAGTGAAGTTGCAATCATCTTTTCTTCCCTAGGGTGATCTAAGTGAAATGGCTTCTGGAACAAGAACTAATGGGGATTGATTAGATGGTTTGCTATTGGTCGATCTCATGTGAGTGACAGGTTGCCCCACCCTCACGCAAGTAAACACGAGTTAATGAATTTAGAATATACTGAGGTGTACGGATTATTTATTTATAATATATGCTGCAATATTCTATACAAATAGCCTATTGGATTTCATTGTGACTTCTTTACAAGATATGTCTCACACTCCTGCATGTTTATCATTGGATACATATCTGAATGAATGATGTAACTGACACTGACTGTGGCTCACTGTCTGCAGAGATGAGCCTGTCTGTCTGTCTGTCTGTGTCTGTCTGTCTGTCTGTCTCCTGCAGATCAGTATCAGGTCCAGACATCATATTTAGCACAGCTCTTTTAGTCAAAGCACAGCGTAACGCAGGTGCCGTGACTGTATGAACTTGCTGGCATGTCTCCTTACATTCTACAGTACTTGAGCTCTCTCTCTATATAACACAGGGGTGTGTGTTATACAGTCTGTTGAATATTGAAGAGTTTCTATTTAATGTTGTTACTGCTACTGCAGCACACATATGTCCCTTCAGACATCAACTAGAGTATGTACAATACAATACAATTGAAACATTCTGTTCAAAAACATGTCCAGAATCACATATTCCACCCCAAAACCGTAAATAAAAGCGATTAATGACTCTAGCTAAGATTTTTTCCTTTATTTTTCAACACAAAAGTTTTTCTTTTGATTTTGGGATGAAATATAACCCGGAAAAGATTCATCCACAAGTGCCAGAATGATTCGATCGCGCCAAACCTCAACAGTTCAAGAATCATTTGTGCTTCACTGTAACATTTGAACTGAAGCTTTGGCGCCGCGCGCTCACAGTCATCCATCATCCGCTTTCTGCTTATCCCGCCACCGCAGCTCATATTTAAACACGGATGTGACAAGAAACCACAGTAAGAAAGTGGATTGTAACCACTTAGTATGATTCTTAGGCTATATAGTGACAGATGACACGTCCGTTTCAGCAGCGTCCGCAGACAGACCCACGTCAAACGCCTCTAACGCGCGCTTATTCGCGCGTTCGGGAATTTAAAACAAGCTAGAACTAAACGCTTTGATTGTCAAAGTTGTACTTCTTGACATACCATCTTAAAACGCAGCGGCAAAAGACGCCCGGCTAACGCACCGCAGACGGAAAGCATCAAGAACGCGTCCTGTAAACAAGGTTTGAGAGCTGCTCCGGGTCGATAGATCTGCTGAATAGATTTTACACACTTCACTCGTCAAAATTTCATTTCCAAAACAACCTAAATCCGTTTTCAAGCCACATGTGAACGCATCCAGACCATCATGATCATGATTCTCTTCCTCAAGGATGCGTCAACAAACCGCGTCCCTTCTTCTCTCTCTTCTCTAACGGTTATTCCGGGATTAAAATGTCAAGCTACATTTTGTCCTCAAACAGTAGGCTAGAAAGCAGAATACCTTGCCTTACCCTGAACATGAATCACGCCGGGTGAAGATGTTCCGAACCTCACTCTATCTCTCTCTCTCTCTCTCGTCTCAACGCGTGTGCGCGCGCCACAGAGCTGCAGTGAACGCGCCTCTGCGGAGCGCTGATGGAGACACAAGCGTGTGCGTGCGTGCGTATGTGAACTGGGTGTGACTCCAAACATTCTCTCTCTATACACTTACTAAGCTTAAACTAAAAGTGTCTGGCCCACTCCCTTATTCAGGACTGGTAAGGGTTGTTAGGTTTGCTGCTATTTTAATTTATCAGCACCACAGGCTATTGCAGATTCAACCTTCAACAATATAATACGTTATAAAATTACTAAACTCTATAAATGTGATTCTGTAAATGTACTAGCTTTTACGTTTGTTTACTACATTAAAAAGTTTTTTCTGTAAAAGTTTTTTTTTTCTTTTTATTATAGCCTGCCTTTATCTTAAAGGACACAAACCTTAAAGTCTTCAAACTATTGATATTGCCCAAGAAAAAAATGAATGAAATTGGCTTTGATTACGGAAAGAAAATATATTGAAGGTTTAAACAGTCCTAAAGAATGCTTATACAGATTTGATAGATTCTAGTAGGCTTGCCATAATTCAGCTTGTTCATCAATATTTTGTTCATACTTTCAAAATTTAAATCCATAAATAATTCATGCATGTTTTCTTATCATAAACGTCTTTCATAATGCAATGATTAACAGATAATGGAACAGTCTGCAGTGTTTCACAGCTGAAGCAAAACAACATTTTTGTTTTTATCTGAAAACTATTTGTTGCCTGCATGTTGTCGTTTCATTCTTTTACGCTGTTGGTAATAAACAACATGAGATAGCGATACCGGCATAATTATGCAAAAGATCATCATAGTGAATTCCAGACAGCATGAAGAAAAACACGCTGGATGGGAAACCAGCACGATAATTTTACACAACCAAAAGTCGTAACGACAATAGAAACAATCATGTCTATGCCACAAGACAATAGAAAAAAGACTACACCGTCATCTATACTTGCACAATATGCCTGTATAAGACGTAGGCCTATAAGGTTATCTTAGCAATTACTCATGTCATGATCAGAGCAGAATCAAGTTTAGAAAAATAAAGGTCCTGCCATTGGTCCACGTATTGCACAAAAGGTAGTTGAAAGTTCTTTATAGGAGGTTCTATGGATTGTTAAAATGTTCCCCACCCTCCTTTGTAAGCTTTGTTTTTAAGAGTGTAAGCAATGTTCATATAGCCTATTCATCAGTGTGCAAAAAAGGGCTTGGGATTCACTTTGAAACTATTTTAACTTCGAAATTCCTTAGTGAATTTTACTAACATTTGCAAAGATGGCAAGTAACGCGTTAGATAGTTAAAAGTTTGAAGCAGAATTTTCCTGTTAAACGGCAACTCAAATATTTTATAAATTACAGCTTCAAAAAAACTTTTATCCAGCCTATTTATTTATTTACAGTGTAACTACCTCATTGAGTCTCTTTTCATTTGTTCTTAGAATATCTTTGTTTGTAATTGAACGTTCTCATAACTTTGAGAGAAAACGTTCTAAGAACATTTTCAGAACATTCTTGCTTGGAAAATTAGGCTACGAACATGCGTAAACGTTAAAAGAATGTTACAATGCGAGTAAAAATAGGTCGTTAGGCGTTTATAATTATGCGTTTAATTATGGATCATCTACAGGAAAATCCAAGAACATGTCTGGACTATTATTGGCTACTTTAGGGAAGCACCCTTGCTCGGATCAAGAATAGAGAATAAAGATTGCACATAAATATATCTGACCTCAGACAAGTTAGCGCAAGCCCGCCATACACATTCTGCGCAACTGCAGGAGTCATAGTTTCTGGGAATAGAAATAGTTTTGTTTTACTGTAGTGTTCTATAGGCCTGATAACACAATTAGCCCACACATCTGGATGTAACAACCAAAGGCATAATACTCGAGGTTGCAATGGTTAGTTACTCGCGTTACGTTACTCGAGGTTGGCTATGGTTAGTTAACGTTGCAAAGCAACATTATTTCAGTAACAATAACATTCACACCCAGAATTTGACCACACCTTCAGCCTAGTTCCCCAAATCACCCCACCCATAATTAAAAAAAAATGCATATTTGAAACTTGTTTGACTACATCCTATTATTCATATTTTATTGGCTTTATTAAGAATACACAGCATGCGTTTAAACTATAAGCAATTAGTTTGTGTTGTTAAATTAACTCATATCCATGGATAAGGTTATCAAACTTTTCATCAATTACCCTATTTCAGGACTAGGTGACTTATTTCCGCAGGAAACGCGTCTTTTGCTGATGAAATCATGCAATTGTACACATCTTAATTAGAGTTTAAATGGCGCCCTCATATGGACATTTAAGATCTAATATTTACAGCAACCGTTTAATTTAACTTGCCCAAATATTAACCA
Source organism: Pimephales promelas (assembly GCF_988280905.1). NCBI lineage: Eukaryota > Metazoa > Chordata > Actinopteri > Cypriniformes > Leuciscidae > Pimephales > Pimephales promelas. The sequence goes on along the minus strand of NC_142792.1, from coordinate 3,139,632 downwards.
GATTGACCAGAGCCCCCTCTCTCGTAGGACTACAGGAAAAAGCAGGATTTACAGGTACATGCACTAAGTTACAATAAAAAGCATTCAATAATTCTGCCTCTCCTGACTTTAATCCGAAAGCACTACAAACAGAAAACACATACAAGACAAGAAAAAAAATTAAGAAAATTTTATTGATTGGCAAAAATATTTTGAAATCAGGTAGCCCACATTAATCACGAATTTAATAATATGTGGACTGAACCACAATAATGTCTATGAACAATTAATGAAATTACATAATATACTGAATATAGTTGAAGCATAACTAGCAATATTACAACAAAACGTCCATTCAAAGAGCTGTAAAAAACACAGCCGTATCAATTTCAAAAAGACATATACAAGACAAAATCGACTTACCTCTCAGTCCAGGGAACAGGAACCCACAATATGGTCACTCATCCACTTCACCACCAGAGTATTCAGTTGTAAAAAAAAAACCACTAGAAACTAGCACTGCACTTACTCTGGTTGCATTGGAAAACCATTAAAAACACAGGCCACAAGGGAGTAATTGTGTCCACATGAATCTTATATTCTGTTGTTCAACAGATGAAACCTGACCAATGCACAGGCACACAGTGGTCAGTGAGACAAACACCCCATAGTCCAAGTGCATCTCTCAAATCTATTTATGCATTCAAAGTTTCAAAATAAAGTACTTGCATATTTACAGTAAGCAGTGATGGGTCTAGGCGCCAACATTGCTCATTACATCACTGGCAAACATTGCCGTAAGTGAAGTGAGACCTAAAGATCTAAAAACTAACCTTTTTACAAGGGACAGACAAGTTGAGAAATTGAGATAAAGCCACACAATGCATAAATCTCACGTTTAAATTTTAAATTAGCAGAATCAAACAGTATTACAAAAAGGCCTGTATATACACACATGAACATAGGATATAAGCATAAAGGAAATGCATTACAAACGCGGAATAGTTTGTAGTAATATTTACGACTCGTGATTTTTGTTCTAAAAATAAATTGACTACAAAAATTAGAGGAGCATTTCACATTTGAATTGTGTGATTCCAATTACAATCAGGAAAACCACTGAAAAGTTTCATGGAAAGATAAAACCCTACATTATTTGGAAAAATTAATGATAAATCTACCCAAACTTGAAAACTTTTAACACTGAGACCACTGCATGGAAACTCTTGAAATCGGGTAAAACCGGAAAAGGCACAATGGCACAGCATTTATAGAAAGTAAAGATTAAAAAAAAAAAAAAAAAATAGGTAGGACAAATTTAGGAAAATATGCATTTCTGAGCAGTTAAGTATTTTGGCTAAAATGGAGATTGGAAGTATAAACCTAAATTATGAACAAGCAACAACCCCAGTACACACTTTATTACAACACAGATTCTATTTAATAATCAAGGCAAAAGACACTTACAAACATTATATGGACGAGGGGGAAGGGAAAAAAAAAAAAAGAAGAAAGTTCCTATAAAAACAAATCTAGCTAACTGACAATTTACAACATTATAGCAGTCGGAAAGTTTTCTGTGTTTCGAATGAGCAGGCAAATAATTTGTCAAAAGCTGAACTGACTTTAGCACACAGCTACTTCCAAATAAAAGTAAAAAATAAAACGAGAGCTGTTGGGAATTAAGAGTGAGTATGTAATGTTTGACAGAACTCTCCTTGTGTCCGGAGTCCAGCGCTCTGCGACGCGGGATGCTGTCGGATGAGTCCACGTTGCTCCTGACGTCTCTCCTCCTCCTCTTGCGTTCAGCTGAAAGGTGTCAAAACGAAGGTGGCAGTTTGTTTTGGGGCACAGAACCCAGAAACACACAAAGATGTTTTTCCCCTCTACATCTACACACGCTCAGACATACACAGGCATGCAAACGTTCAATCAATTTATAACAGCATCAGCCTAAGGGGCACTTTCTTTCATATTGATTATAGCAAAATAGGGTCAATGTAATAATCTAGTTTCACATCAGCACAGAATTTAGGTACAAAAGTATATTAACTGCAGTCAGGGAGAACAGTGACTACGTTCACATGCACCCTCAACGTGAGCAATGAGATATTGCCATTAAAAATTAGGCAATTTAAGCTAGCAACCGTAATCGTAGTCAAATGTGGTGGATATTGATTTTAAGTAGCATTAAACGGGCATGTAAACACTTGTTCCTGAAGAAACAAGCGACTTGAATGTTAATTAAAATTTGGCTTCTCGTCGACTATTAGGGGAACTATATTAATAGTCAAAAACATTGAAATAGAGGCATCTGAGGCGCATCACCAGGGAAAAAAAGGTAGATTACAAGAGAACTAGCGAAAAGACAGTAACAAGCCTACTTTATGTGAGTTGTAAGTGAATAATGGCATTAATACGATAACATCTTGCTGCAGTTAAGGCCTGGAAAATATCACATTACTGGTGCACATGTAAATGTAGTCAGTGATAACTGGAAATGCTAAAAACATACAACACTATTTAAAGACAAGCCCCTGGAATCAGTGCATCAATACAATGTGAAAAGATGACACAAAAGCATAGACATTGGCATGCACAACTATGACACATGTACTCAACACCACAACTGAGCAGATACTTCACTTTCACTCTGGTTACTTAGTCAATGAAAATTAGAAACCTTATAAGTATGCAGACGCACAATAAATCGCATCAAAACTGTAATTCATAAGAGTTAACCAGTTCTCAAAATATGTATTAAAGTCATATGAAAATGTAGCTTTTAGTCCAATTGAGACAAATCAATCAAACAACTTCATACAAATCAGCATCTAATTGATTTTCCAAGTACTTGTGAATTTTTAGGGCATATTTTAGCTGATTTAATGAATAAGAAACCCATACAGGTTTACAACAAGATGAGGATAGACAACTACAATTTTGAATATGACAAAACAAAAGAACATGCAGTCACTTTATTCGATTGAATTGCATAAGATCGATAAGTTAGAAGGCAATTCCTGCATTATGACACTGATTTGACACATTTTGGCTGATTGGTTTGTCTCACTGGGTGTAAAACATGTTTGACCTCTTATGGCTTTAAACAACAAGGTTAACTCATAGTAATTGAGGGTTTGTTTTTTTTTTAGCACAAAATCAAGTTCACAGGTAAACTATAAATCTATAAGCTAGAAGTGATCAGGTCTGATCAGTGCTCATTTTTTTACACTTCATATCTATTTCTAATGGCATATTTTCACATCTAAAAAGGAGTAAAACAGAACATTCAGATTTAATGTCGCCAAAACAATCCTTCAATCATGGGTAATGATGAGTTAACGACTCATCTACACATGGTTAACTACTTAAAGATACTATGCCTTTTACTGATTTTTTTCCCAATCATTTAAGTCTCTTTAGAGCAGTTAACTAGTTAATTACAATTAAACTAAATTAAATGAGTTCTGTATTTTTGCTACAACAGGAAAAATCTTATTTCCCCCATGGAGAACAACGTTTTGTGAAGCACATAAAATGTACAGTGTCCACTGCACCTCTAAGAATAAGCATCAAATCCACATTTCAATTTTGATTACACAATGCAAAAAGCATTTTAATTTTAAGATGCAATGATCTACAGTTTTCTACTATTGAGTTTATGCATAATGTGACCTAGAAGCTACATTAAAAACAAAAAACAGCAAATGAACGACAAGCTTGATTCTAGTGATTCGGTGGACACTGGATTTACAGTACACAGGGTTGGACAAATAATTAAGAAACTAATTATTCTTTTGAGTTGTTAATCACAAGAGATATGCACATGAAATAAAATGTACTGAAGATGTGATTTCTTATTAAAACATTAGCCTGTGTCTTACTATAGCCATATTCATATAAGTCTCGGCCCATTGTACAACAGAAATTTCATAAATATTAAATTTGACTTTAACTAGACATTAACACATGAAAACTCTTGGACTGACTTAAGGATATCACAGTTTAGTTTGTTTGGAATGACAAGTATTAGTACAACCTGTAACTACCACAAAAACACAAGTTTGTCCAATCCTGTGACAGAATCTTATAAGATCAACACTGAACAGAGGAAAGGGGGTGGGGATTAAACCGTTCAATGTGTCAGGACCATTACTTGAGAAAAAACTACACAAACAACCTTGGAAAACAGTCATTTCCGCAGATTACCCCATTCAGATGGACACTACATCCAAATATCCCAATAAAACCCATGCAACAGGGCTGTACGCACCGGGCAAATGCTTTAAAAACCTTGTGTGCAGTGCATAAAAATCTTCACTCAATCTCTAAAACCTTTACGCAAACCTGATCTAAAATGCTGTCTTTAATGTCAGGTTCAGACTAGAGCCCGACCGATAAAGGATTTTGAAGGCCGATACCAATATTTGTTGGTTTTAAAATCCGATATATCAGCCGAAATATTTTTTTTTTCCAGAAAAGCGCAACAAAACATTTACAGATTTCCCTAACATTAGTTATTTGTAGTTATTTGAGTTAACTGAAATAAATAATATGATAATGCATTTTAAAAAGAAACTTGTTTCTTTTATCGTCACAGCAGAACAGAGGAACATCAAAAAATATTAAAGTTCTGATAAATAAAATAAAATTTAGTCCCTACATTGCCTTATAAGATACCTGCAACCTGGATCAGCAGTTATAGACAAGTGTTGCAAACAGGGATGGTGTAGAGTGCCCTCTGGTGGACAAACTATACAACTCCAACACTCATGACATGGTTGAAGCGCGTTTCATCTGTTTTTATTTTATTTTTGAAATATTGATTTATCGGCCATTATAACTGCCGATACCGATAGTTTGGAAAATGCCAAATATCGGCCTGCCGATAAATCGGTCTGGCTCTAGTGTGCACGTTGTGTGTATGTGAGCGAGAGGGAGGGAGAGCGGAGAAATACAACTGAAAGAATGCGCTGCGTGTTTTAAATGGTGTTATAAAATGAAACGCAGAAAGTGGCGGCGAATTAGTCTATGTGTGGGAAACACTGCATAAGTCACGTGCGAACTAGTTTCTTAACTTTTTGCCGACGAAAGGAGAGCCGCTTCGCCATGCTTTGATTGTTTTGATTTCGTCATTGTAGCTGAAATGACGGGATGGGGGGGTTTGTGTCGCCCAGATTTCCTCCCCCCAGTCTGCATTTTCACCAGACATGCGTTCTTCTCCCACACAAAAACAGAATTTCAAACCAAATATGTAAAATTCCGCGATAATTCAGTCATCGCGGAAATCATAGGGCCCTATATCGTGACAGACAAAAAAATTGTGTAGTCTGAACCCAACATTAAAGACAGCATTTTAGATCAGGTGAGATTGAGTAAAGATTTTTATGCACTGCACACTGAAGGATTTTAAAGCATTTGCTCCGTGTGTACACCACGGCACCCTAAGTCAAAATCGGCCCGATATTATGTAGTCTGAACCCGGCATGAGAGAAACAGCATGTATTAAAAGTGCAAGGTAAATTCTGCAGCTAATGGCTTTTGAACACAATAGTCTTTCCCTGATTAATGTTGCTGCAATTATAGATTGTACATTAAAGTTAACAGTTGATAATACAGAGAGAAAAAAGAAAAAAAAAATTGGCAATTTCAGAATCTTTTGGCTTGGAGGCCAGAACAACAATTTGGAAGTTTTTCTTGCCAGAATTACATGAAACAAAATTGACAAAGTAATTGTGCTTAAGTTTATGCATTTACAATGATTGCAATCTATTTTCTAAAAATGAGTCAACTTCTGTTGCAGTTTTAGTTTCATAATTTAGTCTATGGACAGTGATAACGTCTCTATGCATCTAAAATCAAATGTGAGGTCACTCACAATGGATCACACATGATATTATGGTGTCCTCAGCATTTACATACAGTACAAAATGTAGCCTGTAGGAAACAGTCACACAGAGCCATGAAGCAACAGGCCACAAGTGAGACAGTGACAGTAAATTGTCTCGGTCAGAAATTTAACTAAGACCAACAGCGTTTGAACTGAGGACATGCTACATAAATTTAAATACTGACTTTGAAAATATTTATTAAATACTGGTTGCATATTAAATAAAAGCCATCGTAAATCATTACAAACATGAGTATGTTTACCGATAGAAAAAAAATAAATAAAAAAAGAAAAACGTAAAAATGTTCACTTTGGAAAAGTGATAGCAGTTCTTCTCCATTCATAAAAGCACTGAGGGAGATATATGAATATGTAAGGTAATGTTTGCCCAGTCGGGCCACATTCTGACATTGCAGATCTGTAGTTTTATTTTACAGTTAAAACAAATGCCTAAGTGGGTGTAAATGGTGAAGAACTGCTACATCTGAATTATCTAATGTGTAACATTAACAAACATGGAAAATAAATGAATACCGAATTGATGTCAACTGAGAAAATGTCAAACTCAGATAAATTAACTTTTAAGATGGGTAAACTGTACTACTAAAACCCTGCAAATATGACTGTAAACCTTGCAGAAATACCCAAAGACATTTAACTTGCTCTGACAGAAGACATTCAGAATGCTTTTCTGAAATTATACTGTACAGATGTTCAAGACTAAATACTTAAGGCACAACATGGAAAAATTTGATATGGCCAACACCATGCACAACTCAACCTGACATAACACTACAGCAAACGCATTTTTAAATGCCAAAGCAGATCAATTTGACTCCATTCATTTGTTTTTCACAACATTCAGTTCAATGTGGAACTAAACACTAGGAAAACCATTATGTCAATATCAAATCTGCCTACAGGAATGTCAATGCACAACCTGAGAAACATGATTTTGCTCATTCACTGAAATCAGTAAATGTTTCAATGTGAAATACAAACATTCATTTTCTCTCATCCAACTAAAACCAAATTCTCTTCACATTTATGATTACAGGTGGAACTTATATTTCAGAATTGCAACCCTAAAGACATGCAAATACATCCTGATTTTTTTTTATCAAACAATTAGTCAATTAGGCAAAGTATGATAAAGGTAGCTTTCTGTTTGACCTTGACAAAATTGGCATAGTCTTTAAACTTGCAGCAAATCTCAAGCTAAAATGGACAAACACTAAAGTGCAATGTTTAATAAAGGCATTCTCGGTTTGTTTTTTTTAAATAACATTTAAAATACACATAAAATCCCTCCAAAGACAAACTGGATTGTGCACAACACAATTACTTTTTTTCTATAACAGTGCCGGACAGTTTATAGTTTCTGGAGCTGATATTGAACATTAAATGGCTTCAAGAGCGGTACACAAATTTAAAGGATCCGAGTACTCAGATCATGCTACATCCATAAAATAAAAGAGAAAAAAAAATAGATTAGCCGTAGGGAAAAATTACAGTACTTGGTCACATTGTAGGATCAAAGGCTCACCTTTTCTGATCACCTACCTGTGATATCCCAACCTCTGCAGGATAAGATCTGAATCCTGAAGGAAGAGGAGAAAGACAGACAGACAGAGAAACAAACAGGATACACACCTTCCTATCCAACTAGCGGTGGCGATATTCCCGTTCACGTTCTCGGTCTCTCTCGCGGTCACGGTCTCGCTCGCGATGGCGGTCTCTCTCGCGGCTACGCTCCCGGTAATAGTCCTCGTGCCGGTCTCGGCTGCGAGACTTGTGCCGACGGTTCTTTTCACGAGAGCGACTGTGGTCCCTCTCCCTAGACCTTTCCCGTCTGCTAAAGGGTGAAAGCATTAAAGAATATTAAACCACATGAAATACTTTTGCTGCAATGCATTACATTTTTTCATGCATGCAAAATTACAATCCATGCACTAAATTAATGCATTGATGTAAATGGAAACAATTCATGCAGTAATTTAATGCATTGATCCAAACTAAAAATGCATGAAGTAATTTAATATTCAACAACAACAACAAAAAAACAGAGCAAGACTATATTTTTCCATCTGGATGCATGAAAAAGAACATGTTTGGTTCCTTATTTGGGTCCCATCCCTGATTTTTTCTGGGTTACACCAGCTATTAAAAAACATTAATCCACAACAAAAACAAAAATCCCATGCAGATCCACAAAATATTTACCTCGACACAGATCCATAAGATTTAGATTCAATTCCATGCAAGCAATCCTGCAGTGAGCTGATGAGAACCTTACAGCGGTCATCAGCGGAAACCTTCGACTGCTTGATTAGAGAGATGGCCGTCACCAGAGTCTCTATAGCACTGCCGTAATCAGCTGAAAAATGTATAATTCAGCATTATTTTAAAGCCATGTCAAGTTCATGGTGAGAACAAAGTGAATAACTGAAGTCATAACAAAATCAACAAACATTTAAAGTCCCCCTGTGGTGAAAATCAAGCTACTAATGTTTTTGATATGCCCATGTGGTGTTATTAATATGCTTTAAGACAAACCATGAGCAAATTCATAAGTCAACACCATTGCTGAGTATTTTCTCCTTTAAAACGGCAGTGAACCAAAGGCAGTAACACAAACACGGTGTTTCTGACGTCACAATCTACCTTGCAACCAATCCTGTCAAAGAGTGGATCTCTGAGCTGGTGTGAGTGAGTGGAGGCGGGGCTTATTTGCATATTCATAGAACTGCACATATACTAAATGAGTCAAGGGTGTAGTTATATTCAAGCTATTTTAAGGCATGAAATTGAGGGGGGAAAACTTTGATTTTGGTGATTAAAGATGAGTTGAGAAATAAAAATGACTACAGGGGGACTTGTAAATTTAAAGAAGACAATTTGAAAATATATTCAGGTGATGCATTAAATAGACAAGCCATATTACAAAATAAAAATGTTAAATATTAACATTAAAAACAACGCAGTCCTTGAATTTGACAAAAAAGGCATGATGACAAGGAAGGATATTTAACCTTTCAATAAATTACCACATCTTGAATCTCGAAAATGACAAGCAGCACCTATTAAACAACTTGATCATATGTGGCTTTGAAATTACAAAAAAACTTCTAGTATTTATTTAATTTAACTTATCAGCTGCAAAAAAGACAATTTATCCGCCACCATACAAACCAAAACTGACTTAAAATCACATTCACACCTGCGCTCGCATCCGACACGGCCCTTGAGATAGCACTACTGGAGATTGCTCGGTTCCGATTCATGATCTCCTCAAACTCTGCTTCGCTCAGAGGAGTGCGAGACGCATCCATGTCCCTACAAAAGAAAAAGCAGTTGCATTAAGATACACAAAGTAAAAGCATAAGTCAGAATAAAACAAATGCACCGAGGGCCAAATTCACACACAGTGCAGCAGTGCTGTTAACGCTGAATCATATTGCATTGCATCACGTTAAAAATAGCGATGCACCAAACATTTCGGCAACCAAATATATTCAGATATAAAAAATATTTTTGGTTTGGGCCGAAACCGTTTTGGAGGGCCAAAATAATTGATTTTAAGCATCTATTTTATGCATGTGAGGATGCATTTTACAAAGACCAAAATTTTTTGCAATATTTAAACTTTATTGCCAAAGAACTTTACTAGGACTAATTTATGATCGAAGAACACGAGACCCTTAAAGAGATACTTCAGGATTTAGCATTAAGCTTTCTATTAGTAGAATACCTGTAGTATGCTTTCCTCCCTCATATCCCCTTGAGACGAGCGATTTATGTATTTTTTTGTCTGGAAAAAATCCTCAGATGATGCAGAAATCGTCACTTTGTGTCATCGGAGGATTTTTTGGCCAGAGGCTAAAGACTACAGTCAGTTGTAGGGTCTGTCCTGCATGTCCTCAACCCGCCCATAGAGGGTGGATCTCACTAACAGAATGAACACAGTGTCAGTCATCTGTTTTTGGAAGCTAAGCTAGCAGGCTCTTGTTCTGTGGAGAAAACTGAGTAGTAGGGGTTACCATCCTCTTTTTCCCGGGCATGTCCGGCCATCGATTTTGCTTTCTGCAGTCGCCATTCATTGTTTACATGCACAGCTTTTGTTTCAAACTGAATTCATTCTGATTGGTGAATCTGAATGTAGTATTTACATGAACGCTTAACAAGTGATCGGTTGATGTGCGTTTAAACATTGCTAAGAAAATTCCCGCTCCTCTGTGAGAGATACGAGACCGGTGCGTCTCACAGGTGTCGCTCATCGGTAATCACCCCACCGGCCTAGTGCCGTTCTCCCGCGGCCCTCACTCGTCCCGCTCGCCACAGTAAACATGATGAATGGCGACTGTAGAATGGAAAAGCCGAACATCGGACATTTTGGGCGATCTCGAAACACATTTTCTCATCACGAAGACTCACTAGTAGCCTAGACTTGTTTAACTACTGCCCTGTTACCTCCTATGGCAGCGAAGCAAGTGCATTCTGGGTAGTGGTGCACGATATATCGGCCGCCGATATAATATCGGCCGATTTGGTCAATTTTTTACACATCGGTATCGTTCCGATGTCAAAATAGGGCCGATGTGAACAGGCCGATGATCATCCCTGTGTATTTGACGTGCGTGTAGGTGTGAGTGTGGGGGCGGGGATGTTTGTTTTTGCACGCGTATTAAAAGCGCAAGTGCGTTTAAACATCAAGCCACGAAGACTGGAACTGGTGAGCTGTTTTCTGCCAGCCTTCCTAATGCGTATTTTTGTCCCGCCAAAGCCATATTTGACCGGTAAGTGATGTAGATGAGTGACTGCTGCGCTTGTTTAACTGAGGGAACAGGAGAGAGTGAAAGCACCGGTCGCGCGCCGTCTTCAAAATGTCTTGCGCTTGTTTAACTGAGGGAACAAGAGAGAGTGAAAGCACCGGTCACGCGCGCCGTCTTCAAAATGTCTTGCTCTCTCTCTCTCTCTCCCTCCCTCCCTCCCGCATGTTTATGAATTGAGTTGACTGAATATCTTTGAGAATACACGACGGTAAAAGGTCGGAAGACCGAAGTTTTTTTCTTCTGAACTACTGGTTGTGAATTGTGAAACCACACTTTCAATAAACCAAAAAAATCTATCTGTTGATGAAATGTTTTCTGTGTCGACTGTCGAGACCATAGACTGTAAAAATAGGTCGAGACAAATCTCGTGCGATGTTCTAAACTGCCTGGATAATCACAACGTGTGCCGTGGTTCCGTTAATGACACATCCGATTCGCGAACTAATGACTCCTTTGAACCGATTCACTTTAATGAATGGTTAAAACAACTGATCTGTCCAACACTGAGCTCAAGATACATAAATCGGAAACACTTTACAATAAGGTTCCATTTATTAAAGTGCACATTAAATGTATACTTTAATAAATGGAACCTTATTGTAAAGTGTAAGGTTAATAGATTAATAGAATGTTAACAAATTTTGTTAACATTCTATTAATATTAGTTTCTATGCAGATTTACTCCATGACAAAACTACCCCAGTCATTCTAGAATGATTCATTCTTTCCAAATACAGCAATTCAAGTAATCTGGTGAAATTGTTTTTATATCACAATATATATCGCAGAAAAATCAAAAATCACAATGTCATTTTTTACCAATATCGTGCAGCCCTAATCCTCGCTATGTGTTTTCTATACAGGGATATCGATATCGGTAAATATCGGTATCGGCCATAACAGCAATGTTAATATCGGTTATCGGTATCGGCCACAAATTTTCACATCGGTGCATCACTAATTCTGGGAGTTGTTGTCTTTCATCCACATAAGCCAAAAATACATTCTCAGTCTAGAAAGCTCCAAATTCAAAAATAATTTCACATTTCTTCTGCATAAACGATGACCCATTTTAAATACACATTCATCTTTCCAGAGGTGAAGTATCCCTTTAACAGCATAAAGTTCAATTACTGTAACTTTATATTGGGATTTCGTTTTCTGTGTTTCGGTGCATCACTAGTTGAAAAAAAAAAAAAATCACTGCAGAAATGCTGCACACTCAACACAAGCCTGAAACGAAGGTCCCATTTCGGGATCCTGGTCTCAGCGGACGGTCACATCACTAACCCTTGATCACTTGTATTGTGCAAGTGCTGGCCAGAGTTTTTCACATCAACCAACCCCTCGTTTATCCAGGGCTCAAAGCCACATATTACAGGGGGTCTGAAGTTACTGAAGAAAGGCCAGAGAGGAGATTCAGGGTCAGTTTAAGCTACACATTTCAATTTTTTTTTTTACCAACACTGCCCAATACTGGAGTATAGTAGTATGCAGTAGGGCTGCACGATTAATTAGAATAAACCCCAGTTCGCAATATAACGCTTAGTGCGATTTAACTAAATGCACTGCATTCTTCGGAGTGGCATAGTTTTTACACCAGCAGCTTTGCACACAATTGTGCGGTAAAAACATGTTGGTTAAACTTTATTTTAAAGTGTAATTTCACTTAACATGTGCTTACTATAGGCTAGGATTGGGTTTGGTTGAGGGTTAGTTGCATGTAATTATGCATAATTTACTGCTATTACTATAGTAAGTACATGTCAAAGAAAGAAAGTGTAACCACATTTTTAAATACTTTAATGTTACAATGTAATTATTTGAATATCATTTTAAAATAGAATATTTAATTACTTATTACTAAATATTAAAATAGTCATCAAAAGTATTATTATTATTGTTATTATAGTTACAATGATAATCTCAATTTCAGGCCAAATTGTGCAGCCCTACAAACAAGCACAACAAAAACGCAGCTTAAAACAAAAACAGCAATAAATAAATAAATCACTATTGCAAATGTTTTGAATAGCTATAGCAATTTACTGATAAATTATAATTAAATAATATTTTTGCAGCCCTAGTATATGGTCAACAAATGGGACACTACAGTTTCCACCAATAACACCAGAGATCTCATTACAGGGAGAGAATTACAGTACAGTGAAGGTGAGGGGTTTATTACCTGCCACCTGGGCCGTAGTCTCGGTCATAAGGAGGAGGGCGGCCGTAGGGGTCGCCGGGTGGAGGACCCCTGCCGTCGGATGGTGGCATGTTGTTGTTTCCAGGTGGAGGGAAAAAGGCTGGGTTGACGTGAGGAGCTGGTGGTGGACCTCCAGGTGGGGGTCCCTGCATGTGAGGTGGAGGTGCAAGGCCAAGAGGGGGTCCCAAGGGCCCAGGTGGACGGGGTGGGAAGGGTCCGGGAGGGGGTGGACCTTGCTGAGGTGGCGGGGGGCCTGGGGGAGGCCCGTATCCTGGTGGAGGGGGGCCAGGAGGCATCGGACCCATTGGAGGTTGGCCAAACTGACCAGGAAAAATGACGGGAGGTGGAGGGCGGTCTCCTCTGTGAGGGGGTCCACCGAGAGGCGGCGGTAGACCTTGTCCAGGTGGAGGGGGGCCAGGGGGTCCCGGAGGCCCAGGTGGGCCAGAGGGAGGACGCGGTGGTCCTTGCATACCTCCAAGAGGAAAAATAATTATTTACAACTTGCATTTTGAGGAAAGACTGCATAAGGTATGTGGGGCAGGGATTCCCAAAACGTTTTCTCAGCCAAATCCCTTTGACCTGAAATATTTTCTTTAAGTCTATCTGAGAGTTTAAAGTTAATATTAGAGCCCAACCGATAAAGGATTTTGAGGGCCGAAACCGATACAAATATTTTTGGGTTTTAAAATCCGATATATCGGCCGATATTTTTTTTTTTAATTAAATATTGTTGGATTTCACACACGTGTAAAAGAAAAGCTAACTTTTCTGCACAAGATACGTTTGATACTTTTCTCTAGGTCTAAACGTTCACTCCTCGCAAGTATAACTTACATTTTACAATGCAGGGACTGTAACTAGAGATATGCTAGTTATAAATACAGTAATAATTACTTTATTTAAGCAGAAAAAGTTCATTGTGGTTTCCAAGCTCATTAATGTTAACGTTAGCGGTCTTCCACTGATGATAGTGGTATTAGCTTGCTTTGTGGTTAGCTAGTCTATGATGAGCCATAATTTAGCAATAGATAACATCATACTGCAAATTGTAAAACATACATTTTCAATATAACAGGCCAGGGAGAGATGATTAAAGCGTGTTTCGTCCGTTTTTATTTTATTTTTTAAATATTCATTTATCGGCCATTTATAACTGCCGACACTGATATTATGGAAAATGCCTAATATCGGTAATACCGATAATATCTGGCTCTAGTTAATATTTGTACAATTTAACACCACATTTGTAAGCTTATAGTTCTCTGACTTTGGTGAAATGACATGCCGCTAAATTCCTTTTTTAGTACGTGCTTCTTGATTTTTTTTAATTATTTCAATTTCTACTATTTTAGTCAGTAATGTTACCTAAACTGATTTAGAAATTATTACCTGGAAAGTGTGGCGGGGGTCCACCAGGCCCACCAGGTCCAGGAAAACGGTCTCCACCTGGGCCAGGTTGGCCCGGAAAGCGCCCTCGACCCCTGCCGAGAGGGAAGCCACTGCGACCTCCTCCTGGAGGCCCAGCCTTTCCCTCCCCTGACATCTGTCCCGACTGTGTGCCTGGTGGGATTGCAGCACACACACAATAATAGGTTGACAAACCATGTTCAATCAATAAATTTAAGGAAATGGAAACTGTCGAATCATCCACGAATTACGGTCTCACTTTTTCGGGACTGCATCTCAAACTGGCTGAGCGACTGTTTGTTGCAAGGGGTGACGATGGGGTTTTGTCCGTGCAGCTCTCGTTTAGACAGCAGATCCATCAGCTTCCTGGACGAGGAATCTGAACCTACGCAAACCAGCGCAAACCTGTTGAGCACAGAACGGATGAGAAGTTGTCGAAATCGATCAAAACACAGAGATTCATATGCCAAAGCTTGGAGACAACAAAGCAGAGATGCCAGCAGAACAACTAATGATTACACGCACAACTCATTTTTATACTGTTTTTGACCAGGGACCTCATATACAGCTGTTTGCCTCTTTATTTGTAGACAGTCTGCCCAAAAACATACAGTTGGGCACTTTCTAATTAGCTCATCCAGTTATCAAATCTTCTAGCTACTCCCTATAGTGGCATAGCCTGTTTTGAAACATTTATCACATGCTGAAGGCCAAAGAACAGACTACTATTATGCAGCTAAAGCAAGGCCAACAGTGTCATTGTGCATTGTGTCTTTGTTACCTATATCTTGAAGGTCAGAAGAGCTTACTATCGTTATGCAGCTGCAAGTTCAGTTCAAGGGAGACGTGCAGTGTAAATCACAGAGGCTGATCATATTTCATTTCATTTATTTTCTATTCTCTCTTTTCATGGTAATGCAACACAAAATACCACAAGAACAATTTAACAAATCAAACCAACACAAAGTACATTCCTTGACAAAAAAAAGAACAGGAGTAGGATGAAGAAAAAAAATCTTATAAGCTCCTACCCCATTCCTATAAACAAGATTCACAAATTAGATGACCTCACCAACATAAAATGACAAACAACAGAAAACTTAAAGAAAAAAAAAAAATATATATATATATATATACACATGCATATACACATACGACAAGCCCAAACCAGATATAATCTACCTTCAATTATAACACATTTTTCTCTCTTTGTCTATTATTATTATAATAATTAATATTATTATTATTATCTATTAATTCTAATTCTGCTTACATGATACTAGATAAACAAAACCAACAAGGACAAAATAATGACAGATCCAACAGCCAAAATAGCAACGAAAGCATAACTATTGTAATAAATCTATTAGTTTTCACATTCTTCTTTATAGACTTTAAGTATATCAGCAAATATGCAATATCAGCAAATATGTTTGAAATGTCCCAATTAAAATATACTATCAACCCCAAACCATTACGTATCAAAAGATGGCGGTCGACCAGTGTGAGTTGTTTAAGTTCGGTGCCGATATCTAGAAAGACATGCAGTCGAAAGGCAAAACAGGGCTGAGCTGTACATTAATGCTTTGATTAAACAGAATTGACTCACCCCTTTGATTGGCCATTTGCCCGATTCTCAAAAAACTTTATCTCCAGCACATCATTGATGCCTATGGAGCGAATCGCATCCGTCAAATCTTCATCAGTGGTCCACTGTAAAGAGGAAAGCACAACGTCACAATCTGAACACTGGAAAAGAATATTATTTATTTATACATATACACTACAGGCAAAAGTGATAATATTAGTTGTTAATGACCCTGCAAGTTTGATTAAACCAAAAAAAAAAAAATCATGAGTGTGCAGTGCACTACTTTGTACTTAAACATATAGGCTAAATATCATAGTTTCCACAAAAATATGAAGTAGCACAACTGTTTTTAACATCGAAACATTTTCTTGAGCATCAAATCAGCATAATCTGAAGGATCATGTGACACTGAAGACTACTTAATGATTCTGAAAATTCTGCTTTGATCACAGGAATAAATGAGATTTTATAATATATTAAAAAAGAAAATATTTCTCTTCAAGATTGTTAAAAAAAATATTACGCAATATTACTGTTCTTAAAGTATTTTTGATCAAATAAATGCAGCTTTGTTGAGAATTAACTTTTAAAAAGCGTGTAAAACTTATTTCAAACTTTTGACCAGTAGTGTATATAGATTCTGTGAGCAAGATAGTGTGAAGATGCCAATGCTCATTATGTCAAGATATTTTGAAAATGAAGAGTTACAAGACGAACCCATGTGAGGTTGCCGATGTAAAGAGCGATTCTTTTGCCAGTGTAGGTGTAGACGACGTTTGGTGGAGCTCCTTTGGAGCCCTCATTGCCTCCGGGTGCCGGCAAGTTATCCAGGTAATCTCGGTCCTCAGGTGCGTCCCCGTTGTTGGCAGATGGCGAGATGACATCATCATACAGGTCAATCTGCTCATGGACAGGATAATCTGATTCCTGTTTGAAGATAATGACAAATAAACATTTCATAAATATGACACAAACTCAACCATGAGCAAATTCTGATCAACATTGTAAGAAATCAAGCATAATTTAAATTATTATGGGTAATATCAATAAAGATAATCGAAATTTAAATAAGGGTAATAAAATGTAAATGTTTAAAATACGGCCCCTGTATGAAAAACACGCAAGTGCATATGACATTATTTAATAAAGCACACAATAAGAGAACCTTAAAAGTAAATATTTCTGAATAAAACAAATATCGTGATCAATCTGATTCCCTGATTTGAGCTCCTGCTACCAAATCCAATTAGCTTTTTGTTAAAATGCCCAGTCTGTGGGGAAATAAAACCTGCAACAACCAACACTCATTTATAATAAAACGTGAAAACGTTTGAGACAGCATTTATTGATCATAAATATTAATCTGCCCAGTGCCCAGACCAGTTGACGCGATATTGTGCCTCGCGCTAGGCCTGTTGTTTTTGCACGAGACCACAAACAATGAACGCACGAGCCGCAGAATCCGTTTCGCGTCACAAACACGCGTTCCAAATGCATTCTAACATAGAACAGACATTATTTCGGCAAACAACTACAAATATGATATATAACCATTTTAACCTCTATCTTAACGTATAAGTTACACAAACGCGGCTCGATTTAGCTGCTTGCTAGAGTTAGCAGACGCCCTAGCTCCTTAGTTAGAGAGCTGCATGTATTGAACTCTCTTTAATCTTTATGTGCAACACGTAAGAGATATATTACTAAGGTAATCTATATGTATCAAGTAAACCAACCTGATTAAATTCCTCTTCTACATCAGCGTAAATATCGATGTGGTCAACACCGTCCGCCATTTTCTGTTTCCCTCCTCCTCCTCGGTCTTCGCGTGAAGAAGAGAGACGCCTATTCGTGAAGTCAGAAGCAAGCGGGGAAAAAACTAGTCTGCCTGATGAGCGATACACAATTTCAAAATAAAGTTTGAGTCGATTTGAACTTCATAACTATTTTACAGTTCTGGGGAAAAAAAGTCAGAATGTCGAGATATAAACACGAAATTTTTGTTTTGTTTTGTTTTTTTTGCAATCCTGGCTTAAAAAGTCAAAATAGTGGGATAAAAAGTCACGCAAGTCACTAGTAAATATTTAGGACTCTTAATTTGAAATTTTGCCTAAAAACTTCTGTTCTTGTCGTAGAGACGAGCGCTTCATATGTCTTTCTTCATTGAAGAGCATTTATATTGTGCTTAATGGCATTTCAATACAGTAATTTAGTTAATTTCATAACTGTACCCATTTCATAGAAGCCAATACGAATAAATACTATCCTCTCTGTATACTATGTTTAAGAGGATGGCTGAATTTGGTCCAGATTCGGGGGGACGTGTAAAGGTAGGTAACAACGCTATCATAAGGCTAATGCTGATGCCTTTGGTGTTTATTTATAATAACAGGTGATTTATGAATTAACCATAATGACTTTATTCTCAGGGAGTCACTATCGTAAAACCCATCGTGTTTGGAAACGTTGCACGATATTTTGGCAAGAAAAGAGAAGACGATGGTCACACTCATCAGTGGACAGTTTATGTGAAGCCTTACAGAAATGAGGTTGATACTTACATCTTTTTGTAGGCATTTTAATTGCTGTATATAAATGATAAAATTCACTAACGTGTTATTTTCTTTCCCCCTTGGTATTCCCCCAGGATATGTCTGCTTATGTCAAAAAAATACAGTTCAAACTGCACGAAAGTTATGGGAATCCTTTAAGAGGTGTGCTATTCAGTTGATCTTATTACTGTATTATTTATAGTTTCAAATTTCATGGCTTAATTAACACACATAGCTGATCAAATACTCTTCATTTTATTTCAGTGGTTACGAAGCCTCCGTATGAGATTACAGAGACGGGATGGGGAGAGTTTGAGATCATCATAAAGATCTTCTTCATCGATCCAAATGAGAGACCGGTAAATGGCATTATTATATGACTTTTTGAGGACTGAATAAAAAAAGATTTTATTCAATTTAAATAAAATGTAATTAATTCAAAAATATGTATTGATTTGAATCAACTTTTATTTATTTTATTAACTTATTTTAATAAATCAGATCTATATATTAATTTATTTATATTAATCAAACTATTTACTTTTTAATCCATTAGTTAATGTTATTTTTATTGATTTGAAAAAATTGGTTACACTTTATTTTAAGGGGTCCTTATTACAGTGTAATTATACAATTACCAGTAATAAACCCCTGTATTACTGTACCTTCATATTAAAAGAATAGTAAAAGCAAAGGTTTGATGTTGTGGTGTTTTTTCTTCAGGTCACCCTATATCATCTGCTGAAGCTGTTCCAGTCAGACTCCAGCGCCATGCCAAAGAAGACAGTCGTGTCCGAGTTCTACGACGAGATGGTGCGAATTTGATCAGAACAGCACATTATGACATTATAGTATTAATACAACCATAAAGCCTAAAACCTGTGTTTTTGCAGATATTTCAAGACCCGACAGCCATGATGCAGCAACTTCTGAACACCACCAGACAGCTGACGTTGGGTGCTTACAAACACGAGACCGAGTGTGAGTGCTTCACTTTTCACCTTTGCAGCTCCTATTGAACAGCCCATTGGATGTGCTAAAATAATCAAACCCTAATTAGTCCGCAGTTCTAATCATGTGAACTAAACATTCAGTGTCCCATGTTGCAGTTGCAGAGCTGGAAATACGAACACGAGAAAAAGTGGAAGCGGCAAAGAAGAAGACCAGCCTGGAGATCGTAGAGCTGAAGGAGCGACTGAAAGCCTCCAGAGAAAACATCAACTTCCTGAAGGGAGAGATACGCAGACTGGAGGAGGACGACCAGATGAAAGATCACTGAGGATGATGCGCGCTGTAGGATTTGTTATGCTTTTGTGGGACTGATCAGTTTAGTTTTCTGGTTCAAAGTTTGACAGTATATTTAGTAGTGAACCACTTTCTTGTCCAGCTAAATGTGTGGCAATACATGACCTTTCGACTTTTTTTGTATGAATAAAACTTTTTTTTTTACGAGTCAGGCTTACCATCCAGTTTTGAGTATGATATAACAATACATTGTCATTTTTATGCACATTGTTTCAAGCAGCTTTACAGAACATCATCCCTCAAAGCCCACAATGAACCAGTGACTGGGAAGAAAAAATGGCTGCATCTAAAAGCAAATTGTCTGCATCTGAAATTGCATACTTCTCTGCTATATAGAAGGTGAAAAAGAATGAGAGAAGAAGTATGTCTAAATTCACAGTACTCATAAAAGAGTAGGCAAAATGTACCCGGATGACCTACTAATTCTGCATTATTATGATGTGCGCATATAATGGACACTGTAGTAGGGAAGTATGTGTTTTTGTGTGCAATTGCAACCCATGAGATGTTTAAAAGAAAAAAAATGCTGTTTTAAGTGTTTAAAATGCATATAAAATACTGGCACAGTGGATAAGACACATGCCTTTGGTGTGAGAGACCCAGGTTCGAATCCACTGTTAGACACCAATGTGTCCCTGAGCAAGACACTTAACCCCTAGTTGCTCCAGAGGCGTGCGACCTCTGACATGTATAGCAATTGGAAGTCACTTTGTATAAAAGCGTCAGCTAAATGAATACATGTAAACATAAACTTCCACTAGAGGCTGCTAAAGCACTACCATACAGCAATTGCCAGCCACTTTTTATAGTTTTCTGAGATTTGTTCATTGTGGTAATGATATTTAAGGGGAAAGTATAAAGGACAAGACTTATATGTAGTATACTACACATAATATAAGAATGATATTGTATTAAAAAGGAAAGATGCATGTTTTTTTTAAAACAGATAGCCTATATAGACTATTTCAGGCTACATTTACAAAGGTAGAGCTATTTATTTGGCTTTAATGCTTTGAAAGGGTTGTCTATGAATCCTTTTCCTTTAGTCATAAGTTTTTCTATATTTTCAGAAATTAGTGCCTCACTCAGAAACACACGACCCGGATGCAGTAGTAATGGGGCAGTTCTCTATCTCTCTCTCTCTCTCTCTCTCTCTCTCGGGCCTGATGAGAGTGAGAGCTGAGTGAGCGAGTTCACATTGAGTCTGCGCGAGCGCCTTCACTTTCTGCTGCTGCCCATCGAAAATATCGCATTTATTTACATACAATTCACTGTGAACTAACTGTTAGACTTCAAAATCAGTATCGGAATAACATTTTCAAGCGTTTTCCTTTTGTTTCCCAGCCGTATCGGACTACAGGACATGGATAGATGGAAAAGTTTCGCTGTTTGTTGGTGTCTGTGAGGGAGTTTGATTCGGGCGATGAGTCCCGTGAAGAGATTTTACACATTTGACTGGAAAACACTCAGTTATTACGCTTATCTACACAATTAACCACTTATTAAACTCAGCAGTGGAGATATGACTAGTAAGTACACATTTACCTTATTTTTTATAGAAATCAGATCTGTTCTGCTGTGATTAGTTGTTACGTTAGCTGGCTACGTAATTAGCATAGTAGCTCCACAAACTATTATATAATACAAACCAGCGAAAACTTTGGGTTTTATGACATATTTTCTCCTATTGGTTTGTTATTTTGGTGCAAAAAAGAGTTTAAAACGTGTTTGACCGCTGATGTAATAAAGTATAGCATCGGTGTGTTCAAACATTTTTGATGCAAGAGTGTGTGTGTTTATCAAAACATTCTGATAAGCTTACAAATATGATGTGCTTGGCTCAAATATGCACAATAAACATGAATTCCCTAGTAAAAGTTAAACTGGTGTGTGTATTTATCCTATTTATTAGTTCTAAGTGATGAACTAATATTGTGTTTATATTAAAAAACACATAAAACAACTCATTGTAACTTAAAAATGCATTTTAAGTTAATTTTTTTATGGCGAATAGTTTTCAGGTCTGGTGGGTTAGGTTACCCATCATACCGCACATACGTAATTGTTTTATTTATAATTCATTATATTTTAAAGTTACATTCTGTGGGTTTTCAGATTTTTCAATAAACCTATATAAACATAATTCACTACTTTGACTTTCAGAGGGCAATCAAGGGTATGATTATTAATTCATAAACCTGATAATAATCAGTGACACTGCTCATATACATATTCCCTCCATTCACACTTACTCGTATTTGCATGCGTTTTCACATTTTAGCTCAAGCTATGCAACGTTTCTGATGTTTTTCTATGTTGTGTAATGTAAAAAGCGCATTGAATACTTTTGTATACTGTTAGTATTCTGTTCACCATGACCATATATGCTAAAAGACATGCAGGTTGTATCTTAACTAACATGGTGTGATCCATAACGCTCCATCAGCAGCATTGATCCTCAGAGCTCCTCAAGGGTCACGTGTTTCCTAGAACCTCGCTTGTAGTCTTGTTTCTGGGAAAGCAGTGGTCAGCAGTGATGCAGCAGTTATGCCCTTCACTTTTTCTATGTGAACTGATTCAGCAGCAGGACCTTATTGCACTGGAATCCAGAAATCACCCAGGTTGACATGCACATGTCTGGTGGGTTATTTAGAGATAGATTTGGTCCATGCAATTGTAGGAGTGGGTATTGGTTTGCTTCATAGTTAATAACTCCAGATGTTCCACTACAAATCACCGGCCTGGCGATGGCATGAGCTGACAAATTAGTCAATTTTCTAATGGGTGCGGTGTATTCTAGGTCACCACACCTGGAGTCATGATTGCGCTTAAGTGAAGGACCTTTGGGTGTGACGGCCAGGAAGATCTCCGCCCATAGGCAAAAGTCTCTAACGCCGCCTTGTGCTGCTGATAGATGTCAAAAAGCAGGACAGTGTAAAGACGTCAAATGCACACGCTCCCTCAAATCTGTGTGTGTGCTGATGATGACTGTGGTTCTCCTGTTTGCCCAGTGACTCAGCAACACTGCCTTTATGGTTTCCCGTTATTGCGTTTGACGTTTTCTCTGACGCACGATTGCGTCATGTACTCTTAACAGCAAGGATGCTTTTTAAACACATTAACTTTGTATTGATATTGGGTTAGGTGTCCATTCTCGTTTTATGCTCAGTGAGATTCAGCATTTAGTGTTGTGGCTCTCTTGGCATGTCTACTAATCATTTTCATGCTCAATTTATGGCAGAAAGCTTTTTCTTCTCCGTATTTGTGAAATGTCGAATTGCAGATAATGGAGCAAAACTTCTGAAGGCCGTCCAGTTCTTTTCGGTGGCAGCCTCGCTGCTCTTATGAAAACACTTGGAGAAAAAACATTCTTCTATCATAATAGCCATGGTAGAATTGAGCTGAATCATCATCACAATCGTTCAATGACGCAATGGATAACCAGAAATATTCAGTGTTTAGCCTTCAGTTTGAATCAAGTTTTTTGCAGAGGCGTCACAAAGTAAAAGTCCTGCCATATTTTTATTCCACTCATGAACTCCTGGCTGATTAAATCTACTAATTAGCAAATCCAGGTGATTAGAACAAAATAGTGAGGAGGACTTTTACCAGTGTTGTGTAAGTTACTCTAAAAAGTAACTAATTACTAATTACCTCTTCAACAATGTAATTAGATTACTATATGAATTACTCTCTCTAAAAGGTATTTAATTACTTTTAATTACTCATTACTTTCAAAATCCCATTTCAAACTCAACCAGCTGAATAATACAAGAATAGACATGAATCTGTTTTAATTCTTTCAAATAAATACTATAAAATTGCATGAATTATCCTTAAACTGACCAAGGTGGAGGTTACATTATAAAAACATACTTTTTAACATCAGACAATAAATTTTGATGTTAAACCCACTATTGTTTTATGTCTGATCTCATGACTTTTTACACTTTTTTCATACATTTTTTACAATAATCACATACGAATTTGTACGAATATTTAGACACCTCATAAAATGCATACAAATCGCTGTGAGATCGGATTGATCTATACGCAGTATTTACCTCAATTACATCAGAAGTAACTGTAATTAAATTACAGATAAATGAAGAGTAATCCCTTACTTTACATTTTCAAGGGAAAAGTAATTAAATTACGGTAACTAATTACTTAGTAATTAGTTAAACCCAACACTGCCTTTTACCTTCTGAACCTTTACACTTCTGAGTTTTAGTTTAGAGGAGCACATAAACAGCTGAGCTCCTTTTTAAAAGTGTTTTACTTGTTAATGAGAAACTGACTGTCTATATTTTATCTCACAACATTCACATTTTTTTTCTGTACATTGAAAGTCAATGGGGTCCTCCTGTGTTGTTTGGACCGTTCTTCAGTATTCAATATACCCAACGTTCAGTACTCCTTTAACTATTTTCCCACCACTGTCTATTTTCTTGCGTTATTGAAAGGAAAGCGTGCCGTTCATATTAACACATTGAAACGACGCTCTCTATGCTGGTTCTTTAACAGTATCTGCTCACATATTTTCCCC
This sequence comes from Pimephales promelas, assembly GCF_988280905.1. Taxonomy (NCBI): domain Eukaryota; kingdom Metazoa; phylum Chordata; class Actinopteri; order Cypriniformes; family Leuciscidae; genus Pimephales; species Pimephales promelas. The sequence continues at coordinate 3,115,318 of NC_142792.1, read as the reverse complement.
CAAAGCGAAGAATGATAAAAACTTTCACCACGAGTGTAACCCCAGGTCAGCGGACGCCGGCCTCTGTGTCCTCAGAAACTGAACTGACCTGTGCTTGATTTCTGTATTTCAGTATTCAGATGGACTTTCTTTATCTTTCTCTCACTCCCTCCCCCTTCTCTTGTCCTCTCTTGAGAAGGATCATGCCGCGAGGTCGGCCGCTCTCTTTCTGATCTTGCGCCTCCCACACGAGCTTAAGCTTGTTTGCTATGTAGAGCTAATAGCCACTATTTCATAGTTTCACTGGAGGCTCCTCGTTTTCATCCTTTATTGGAGACCCGAGTTTGATTTATTTACTCCATTTACAGGATGAATCTTGCTAAAGCTTTCAAGATCATGCCTAGTTAGGCCTGCCACAATTATCAATTAATCGTCTGATCTGATTATTCTTTCTAATCGCAATTATTTGTGATAACCGTATTCATTGTGCAGTTTAAATTTGAATCATGTTTTGCCAGTTACAGTACATTATATTATAAAGTCCTTATACAAATATTATTAATATGGGTCTATTCTGATTAAAATGTATCATATTATAAACTATTCCAAATAAAAAATAACAAGTTTACACTGTAAGTGATATGAACAATTAATCGCAATTATTTGTAACCATGACATGCCCAGGTCATATTTCAATAATATTTCATATGAATACTTTTTTTCCTCATATTAGTATTCATTTGTGAATCGCAGTAAAATAAAATAACTTTAATAAAAATAACTATCTAAAATAACTAAAATAAAAATAAAAATAAAATAACGATTAATCGCATCCAAAATAAAAGTTAGTGTTTACATAATATATGTGTGTGCACTGTGTATAATTATTTTATATATATATATATATATATATATATATATAAATACATGCACATGCATGTATATTTAAGAAAAAAATAATATTTATATATAAAATATTTATATATAATATAAATTTTATATATATAAATATATACATGAACATATTTCTTAAATATATACATGCATGTTCATGTATATATATATATATATATATATATATATATAAAATAATTATACACAGTGCACACACATATATTATGTAAACACTAACTTTTATTTTGGATGCGATTAATCGTTTGACAGCCCTAAAAATAACCAATTAAAAGTTGTTCATTTCTTTCTTCAATCACGCAAATTCTAAGTTAATTCATTATATGAATTTGGGGTGAATGAATAAAGTACTGGCCTTAAAATGCGTTATATATTTTTTAATTTGATTTGGGGTGAATTGTGACCTGGAAATGTTTTTGTGAGATTAATCTTACATTTAAGGAGAGAGAGGAAGTGTTAAACAAGTTTGAAATAAAAAAAAATCAGGATATACAGTAAAGCATACACCAATTTCAATACTCAGATATTGCAAGACAAATATATCATTTCTGCCTTGTACACTCTAAAAAATGCTGGGTTGTTTTAACCCAATTTTAGGTAAAATATGGACAAACCCAGCCATTGGGTTAAAAATGTAATTTAAAAATGTAACCCAATGGCTGAGTTTGTCCATATTTTACCCAAAATTGGGTTAAAACAACCCAGCATTTTTAGACTGTAGTAAATGGTTCTTTCAAACCAGAGTTGGTATGAGTTAATCTCCTATTTTTCCTCCCCCGCTCTGACACGGTGTCTCTCGTCCTCTGTGTTTCTGGTGGGAGGTAAAGTAAACTCTGGCGCTCGTTTGAAGTGTGTGAGCCGCTCAGCGTTCACCAGCTGGCCATACTGGGAGCACTGGGTTACCAGGGTGACTTAGCCATACGAGGAAGAACTCACTCTCTCTCTCTCTCTCTCTCTCTCTCTCTCACATGCCAGGAGAGTACAGTATTAGTGTACGCACTCACTGGAGAGCTCTCTGCCTCCCACCCGTCCCACACACTCATGCAGCTGCTCTTACACATATGGCTGATCATACGGCATAACTTCAGCTCTGTAATTAGCTTGTTTAGTCAATACTCATTAAAGCTTGTCATTTCTGCATCACTGTTCATAATGCCAATAGTCCTCTGGAGGACCGTGACCCCAACCCAAAAATCAATCGTGCTATTGCTTACTAGGGAATTGCGACATCTGTATCTTGTCTCAACATAGAAATGTCTAGTCTCCTTCTAAATGTTGCAGATCTGAAACTGGAAAAAGTCTTGTTTTTAGTCAGCTGGTATGTTTGAGGTTTTATTTTCTTTTTATGTTGATGCTTTTTTAAGGGATGAAGGCTTGTCATCCTGTATGTCCATGATCTGTCTAACTGAATGACTTCTACCAAGTGAGAGATGAATTTACACCAAAATAGAGTAGGTTTTGATCAGACAAACTATTTTTAACATGGATTTTAACCCTCAATCGGGTCATGGGGTCTATACGACCCCAATCGACTTTTACTTAATAAAAAATGTTCCCTTCATCTCAGTGGAATATGATTTTGTGACATTTCATACATTATCTATCTATACACACACAAAAAACTGGGCTTGATTCAGTTGTTCTGAAGGTATGTAAAAAAAAAAAAATGTTTACACTTCTGGTCTTCGGGGTCAATATGACCCCACATTGAAATGAATGGGAAATGTGAAAAAAAACGAAATATATTTTCTTCATGTGTCAAAAAAAAGGAAAAAATCCGCCATAAATCTGAAAGTTTTTACACAGAAATGAAGGCCTAGTGCAATGTATCATAAAAATAATATTTGATATGCAAGCTAATGTAGTTGAGGAATTGTGTGGTATATGGATACAAAAGTACTTTAACAGCATTAATAAATAGATGAGAAGTAAACATATGTTTGTATGTTTAAAAATGTATATTTTTTGTACAATTACTCAATCAATTGTTGGGGTCGTATAGACCCCGAAGTGTAAACGGGAAACGAAAACCATTTGAAGGTTAAAAAATGAATGGATAATCAAGTAAACCGGTTTGCTTCAGTCCAGTTCAACAAAATAAACTTTTCTAACTCTATCAAAGATGGTGGATGTTTTTTGCAATTATACTAAAAGGCTAATCAATTAGGTTGCATGCAACAGGTTTTGATCACGTTTAGAGGCCTTCGAAATTCGCACGTCAAATATAACACAGTAGGGTTAAAGGCTGGTGTTTATTTAGCTATTCTCAATGAACAATTGAATGTTTGCTAAAACCCATGGATTTCCTCCTCTTTTCTAAAAGCCTATCATGAGTCTCTGATCAATGGATCTGATTTATCCTCCTGTTTTTGGATTGAGAGCTAAAGCTCTTTTCGTCCCAGTCAGCATCATCTGATGCCTGTCTGGACGGTTTTGCTGTCAGAGCCATTAAAGTTGAAATAAATCTTTGTCCTAATGAGTGGGTGTGCCCGTGGCGCTTATTCATTGCCAGTTGGAGACGAGCTGTCTGTCATATCTATAGCCCTCCCCTGGGAATAGACGCTTTAAAGCAAGCATGCATTTCTGTATCCTATTTTTCCAAACCAGAAAGCCCAAGAAACCCAACGTTAAATGGTGTTTACATTCCAGCGTGAAGGGAAGGAGTGTGTCTTTATTTCAGAGTTGGGACTCTGGAGAACGTAGCTTTGCGTGAGGAGTTACTGGAGGGTCGCTGCACGGAGACGTGTTTTTTTTCCCAGGCTTGGAATGCCGTGTTCAAAGGTGTGGGGTTAGTTCATGCTAATCCCCCACTCATGACTTTCCACCATCATTCTCACAGTGCATGTACAGTGCACATCCCTGTACCATGCTAATGCATTCCTGTAGCAACTGTACAGTGTGGCGCCAGAAACACCAAGGTTTCACAGGAGCGATTTCCAGGGAATGCATGACCTGATTAAATGTATACCTTGAATGCAATGCAGGTTGATTTGGATTAAAGCACCTGCCAAATGCATGCATGTAATGTAATTCAGATCCAGAGCGTTCATATTTTTTTCATTCATATGAACAAACATTTATGTTCATTGAAATAAAGCCAAAATAAAATGATAAATATTAGTTGAAAAAAATGTAATATTTAAGGAAATATTTAAATAAATAAAACTAATAAAATGACTATATATTAAACAAAAAATGAACATGAAAAGGCTAACTCGAAATATTAATAAAACAAATACTATGTTTAAAAAAATGTAATCGTTCACTTTTAAAGAAGAGTATTGAATAAAATAATAATTTTATTTTACAGTACAACTGTAAAATTTCAATACTAATGTATCTTTTTTTAATCATTTGATAATATACTAAGGCCCCGTCCACACTACTGCGTTTTCGTTTAAAAACGGAGAATTAAAACGAATACGATCTCCGTCCACACCAGCGTTTTATCTGCGTATTAGAAACGATCTCCGTCCACATTAAAACGACTGAAAACGCAGATTACGTGACCATTCACCAACACTGGGCATGCGCGTGCCGGTGTAAACAGTGAATGACGAATCAGGGAAGGATGCGTCATGATTGATAACACCCAATCATAGAGCCAAGCGTCAGCGTTTCTAAAGTTCTCCGTTTTGTATGGTTTTGTCTCGTCCACACTAAAACGCACTCCGGAGATTCAAAACGCAAAACGCAGCTGCAGCGTTTCTAAACTTCTCCGTTTTAGGTCTTCGTTTTTCCCGTTTTAGTGTGGACGGGAGGTGCAAACGTAGCAAAAGGTCTCCGTTTTTAAACGAAAACGCAGTAGTGTGGACGGGGCCTAATACTAATGTCTTAATGTCTTCATATTCAAAATGTTGAACCATTGAGATTTTATCTTGAGTCCTTAAAGCCGGTTTAAAAGTGCTTCTCATTAAAAGTGTGAAGCAGTATTTAATGCGAACGTTCACTGCAAACTAATTTAATAAAATTGCAGCCTTGGCCATTTACAATGTTTTTTCTTGCACTTGAAATGGTCTCAAAACACGCTCAAAAACATTTAGCAACACCCTGGCAACCATTTGCTTGGTCAAAAGACCTATTGAATAGCAAGTTTTACATGTGGTATAAGCACTTAAACCCGATAGCAGAATAGCTGTTAGCCTCAAATGTTTCTTCTGTCCCCCTTTTTAATTATTCAGCCGATATAAATAGATGCAGTCACGCTGGAATTTGCGAAGCTGTCTGTGTGATGGCATGGCACACAATACAGTTCAGTTACCTGTCAGGGTTGTACGTTTTAATTTATGTGATAGACCGCAAGTAACAAGCAAATTGGCAAGATGTTGAACCAAATTGCATGTGATGGCTTCAAATGGCTGTTAATAAGAGCTCTAAAGTGCTAGTTAAGAGCGTCTCCTGACTCATTCTTTCCAGCGCGCTGCTGTTTATACTATTAGAATTCTTTACGAATGCAGAATAACACTTCAGTGCTCCAGTGACCCCACACCGTTCCCAGAATGCAAATCCAGTGAGTCACAGATTGGCCGCCGTATGACAAGCCTCTGCAGCACCGGCAGAGGAGGAGTGGGTGAGCCGAAGATGAAGAGAGAGAGATAGAGAGGCATTTTTGTGTATGAAAAAATCTACCTCTGTATCCACACCCTGTGCCCCGTGGAATGTGAACATTGTGCGGGGGAGAGACACAGTGGCTTCAGTCATCGCATGGTTTGCAACACACACACTTGTGTGTGTGTGCGTGTTTGAGGGCGATGAAGTCAGAGGAGTGCAATCTTTACCCGCAGCGGTTCCCCTGTGTTTTCAGTGAAAGTGTTTGACTTGTCGTCCATCTTTCCCTGGAGGTCTCAGTATGACCCTCGCCTCTCACACTAAACTTGTCTGTTTTTCTTGCTCTCTCTTACAAACACTAATGTTTAGGTCTGCATTTAGGAGGGAAAAAATTGAATTTTGATTTTAAAATGTGATTTTAAGAAGAAAAGGAACACAAAAAAAAAAAACCCTGGTTTGCTGTGTTTCACAATTTCACCAAAAATTACGATAAATTTGTAATTGTATATGAATATTACTTAAATAATAATAGTAATTATTATTATTATTACAAAGTAAAATTCATATAAAAATACAAAATAATGAATATGAATGTAATTTCACTGTTAAAAAGGTAATGTTATATTTTAATATTTAATAAACTGTTAAAATCACAATATTAATATATTATGTTTTACTAATATACTAATACTAATTATTATTACTAAATAAAATAAAAAAATTATTATCATAATATGTGATGTGATTTAAAATTAAAAAGCCTCAGGTTTGCAGTGGTGTTTTGTTTTGCACAGTTTGTATGAATACAAACTAAATATGAATATAATATAATAATTAGTCAAAGATGGAGAGAGATATTATTAAAAATCATAGTTATAATAATAATATTTGAAGAGTTCAGATGCAAAAGCCTCTAAGTGCCATTTGAAATTTTCTTCTAAAATGATCATTTTTATCAAGCTTGTATATTTAAGTTCAGTAATTTCACTTAAATGGCAATGAAGATTACCTATTAATTGTCATTTAAGTGAAATTACTGAACTTAAATACACAAGCTTGATAAAAATGGTCATTATAGAAGAAAATTTCAAATGGCATTTAGAGGGTTTTGCATCTGAACTCTTCATTTATTATAATGATTACTAAATAAAACTATAAAATAAAAATGAATAAATGATACAACTGCAACAATACCAGTTTTGGCTTTCTTAATTTCTTCCTTTTCAAACATGAAATCGTTGAGCTTTTGTTTTGGTAGAAATCCACATGGATCCTTAACTTTAGTTTTGTTGACAACAGCCGGTTTATAAGCGTTTCTCATTATATGTTTGTCGCATGTTTCGTTCCCAAATGCATGTTATAAGCGATGCAGAGACGAGTGGAGCAAAATTTACAATGAACTGAGAAAATAAATTCACCAGAGCATGAGCTGCACGCGTGTAAAAGAAAAGTCCCGCTCTGAAACACGCAGCGCATATATTTATTTAATTAAATGACGACCATTGCATCTCATTTTTGGTTTTATTTCAATTACAAATAATTGATTCAGACTTATAGTATATGATCAAAGTATAAGCATTCTTACTGAAACATGGTTTATGATTTCACATTCAATTTCTTAACGATCATGAAAATTTGCATAATGTGTTTGACAGACTATTTCTAGCATCACACCATAAGAAACTTTGCTTAAGCTGAGTTGTGAGCTTAAATTGAATGTAATGGGAGAGAAAATAAATGATCTCAATAATAAATGATAAGGATAAATTATAAAAATAAAAATAAATGAACTCAACATTCTCCAGCTTTCTTTAGCATGATCCTCGTTGGTTGCACGCGGCAAAAACAAACATCTGCAAGCAACCAATTTGATCAAGTACGCGCCAGGTAGAGCCGCGATGATGACCTCTTCAGTTTGGGTCATGTGACCTTTGTGAGTTGAGATTGAGAAGGCTGACTCATGCTCGTGGTTTAGCAGGCTAGTCATGACCTCCCTCATTATGTGGGGTGATAATTGCCCAAACATGCAGTAGGAATGAGTGAATCTCGACGTGCCGCTGCTAATCTGTCTCGTACGGAGAGGCAGAGATGGTGTGCGCTCTGGTGAGTTTGTCGTAGGCGTTTGGACTTGAAATTTGCAGCGGGTGTCATGATGATCCTTAATGCTCATTCTAATGTTGTGCAAGTTGCCTAAACATGCCTAATCACTGAATGTTTCGAGTCTTTTGATTTGAACCCACAAGCGAATGAGATTTGACACTGTCTGTGAGCGTTTTGCATTAGTGTGGTTGATGGATGTTAAACTGATGGAATGTGAGCAGTACCTGTGTGCTTCGCATACCTGGGCAGGTGGGACACATTCGGGCTGGTGCCAGGTTTTGCACGCTACGCCCTACATACTTCACTCATTAAATATAGAAGAAAACTGAGCGCTGCAGTGCTGACTGTTAATTTTGCATAAAGGAGGTGTGACGTATAACAAGGTGTGCAGACTCTGAAGATTGACTTTTGTAGCCTGAGCGAGTCAGAGTTTGTTTTTAGTGTGTGTGTGTGTGTGGCGTACTAAAACCATTTAACCATGTATGATGAGTGACAATGTGAGTGAAAGAGCGGTTTGCTTCCTGCAGGAAGATGAACTGTAAACTAGAGCAGAGCTTTACTGTCTGGAGGTCGTGAATTATTTACGTTTCATCCTCATGAGTGGCGATAATGAACTGAGCTTTAGGTCATGCTGCAAATTCTTATTTAAAAAATCGTCTGTTGTCTTTTTTGTTAAAGGTTGAGCCACGATTTGAACTTTGCAATGAATTCTTGTAGTTTTGGGGCAATTTTTCCAACATTGACCATGTTGTTAAGAAATGTTTCGTGTTAAATACATACAGGCATAAACATGGTCTTAAACGTTTTGAGCTTGTCCACTTTCTGCCAGAGATAGACGTAAACATATTGCTTTTTATAGTCTAGAGACGCTCATGTGGTCGAATGCGACTGCAAACCTACACTGTAAAACCTGATGAGTTAGTTCAACCGATTGCCTTAAATCATTTAAGTTTATTAACTCAAACAATTTAAGCATAAAAAAAATTTATTTGTTTCCAAGTAACTAAATAACTTATTGTTAAGATAACTTGGGTAAATAAAGTGAATAGTACTAATTAGTTACTATAACTTAAATATATGAAGTACACTGTAAACCCGAATAAGTTGGCAGAACTCAAAACACTTTTAATAGTATAAACTTAGTTAGCTTTAAAAGCTAATCTGCTGACATAGTAAATGCTAACAAGTATACAAGCACTTACAAGCACAGAAGCACTTGCTGTATGAGCGTAACAATAAAAGGGATAATGGGCTATATGCACGCATAAGTTCCGCATTTGACGTAAGGATGCTCGTCCATTTACGGTTGTGTAGATTAAAGCGGAGGAAAACCGGAGAAAACGGGATTATGGCAGAGTCTTCAATATTTAATGTCCTCCCGTCTTTGAAACGAAACGTACATACGTTTAGATGTAATTTTATATATAGTTATGTTTATTTAATATAATTTTAAAAAGAAGCATAAACACAACAAGGGGTGTCTGTTTTATCTGTTTTTGTGACTAATGTTTCTTTAGTATCACCATGGAGTATAAAATTCAATATAAATTCTCGGTATTGCATTGGACTCTATGATCGGCGGAAGTTATCGAGCATCCTTAATCCTTCACCGGAAATAACGCCGTGCATAGAGCCCATTTGCTCTCAAATCAATCTGAATGCATCACTTGTCGCCATGATGGTAACTATCCGAAAGCCAACATTAACAGAAATTCCTCTAAATTAGCATAACAAAACATTAATCACTACTAAACATCTCACACTTAATATTAATTTTACACACACAAAAAAAACATTATATTGCACTTAATTTTAGCATTTACACTCTCTTTCGAATGCCATCGGCAAAGCATGCTGGGAAATAGATATCCCAGCCGTTTCAGTTAAACTTAAGTTCGTCTAAGTTAAAATAAATAATTTCATAAAACTCAAAACAATGAAACAGTTCAGTTTACTTCAAATATATCAGTTCTGTGAACTTGAAAGAAAAAGAAAGTGCTAAATACTCATAAAAAATAATTTGACTGAACTAATTAGTTGAATTTAAGTTTGTCCTACTCAAACCAATGAATTATTTGGACCGTTAGGGTTTACAGTGTAATACTTAAACATTATGGGAGCGCTGAAGAAGACCCAAGTTTGGTTTGAAGATGCGAAACGTACAAGCACAAACGTCTCATTTATAAACTGCGCGCGCTTGTTTCGTCCATTAGATCGAGAGATCTAAAAAAGCCCATAAATTTAGACGGAAGAGGATGAAAGAGGACAAAAGAAATGGATTAAAACACCAGGCGTAAATGGGACTGTCTCCCTCGTCTACTTGTGATCCCGTCGACCAATACCAGGTGTAAACAGGGCCTTTTCTAAAGATGCTGGTGCATTTAGTCCAGCAGTTTTTAAACGCAAAGACACGTCTTAGTAAAAGCCTCCCAAGAGCCTGAAACTAGCCTAATTATACAGTCCATCATCCATATATCACTCATTATGTAGCAGGACTGCATGACCTCTTAATGACCCCAGAAACAGACTCAAATGATGGAAGTCGCAACGTTATTGGTCACAGAAAGAGAAATCGGGGGCAACAAAAGCAGCAAGCTCAAGTGCACAACACACAAAAAAAAATCCTTTTAAACCAGTGAAAAATGTATTAAAATCAAACAGCTGTTGTGATCTGGGACGTACTTCTCGATGTTCATGTAAATGAAGTGTGTGCATGAATTATAAATGTGCTGGGCTGCCGGGGACTCGAGTCAAAATCCGGTCTTTGCTTACGCTTGTTTTAAATCCTCAACACTAGAAAAAAAAATGTGCTTTGAAACCATTTTCACTCAGGAATTGCTAGTTAAGTTCACAATTACGAAGAAACGGCAAGCAAAACGTTGAATTAAACGTAACTGAAATAGTATTTTCTTGTAAAATCGTGGTATCATAACTTAGTATCATATGTGTACATCTCTGATCTTTCTATATACTCCTCTCTGACAACTAGGTAGGGCTTAACTAAGAAGCACAGAGCCATTCTTTCCCGTCTCTGGCATAAAACGAAAAATACAGTATGATAACAAAACGTGTTTTGTGTGTTTTTGCCTCCACAGGAAGCTGATCTCTCTCCCTCACACACGCACATGTGCTGGAAGTGCGATGTTGAGCTGTGAAGCAGAACTGTTGATGGCTGGATGTAGGTGAGCATTGGAGCGCTCTCTGCTGGACGATCACAGTTAACACACATCTACAGAAATGGGACGGATGGATGTTTTGGCTGTACCATCCTCTAAATAAACAACAGTATAGCAAACACAACACGTGTGATGTTTCTCAAATGTCTTCATATCCCCCTGCACTTTTCCATCTCAACTGTTTCTCACATCGTTTCTTTTGCGCAGGGGGCCAATGGTGTGTTAAAGGCGCCATGGGGAGCTGTTGTAGCTGTCCCGATAAAGAGGTCATCCCTGACAACCATCACAACAAATTCAAAGTGAGCAACGAAACGGTCTGAAGGTGTCTGTCTGTCACACATGTACTGCGGTGAACAGACTCCATGCTTTACAGAGAGTAAAGTTCTCATTTTTATTAACATACCAAATCATTAAATGCTCTAAAAAGAAAATAAATCAGCTCCTGTGTTCTCAGAGGATCAGAAACTGTTCTTACTTTACCCAAGATGCCTCTGTGTGTGTCTATGGAAGAACGAGGCCAGATTCTTACTACGCCATATACATTTACTACCAGTTTTGACGCAGTTTAGACTCAAATATGAAGTAGGAAAAATAAAAATAATCACAAAACTGTGAAATCACAGTGTAATATGCGCATTATGTAAACCCTAAAGTTGTATTTTTATTTTATTCATTTTAACAGTGTGCATATGCTGAAAGTGGTGTGTGTGTGTTTGTAGGTGATAAACGTGGATGATGATGGTAATGAGCTGGGCTCGGGCGTGATGGAGTTAACGGAGGAAGAGCTCATTCTGCACACGCGCAAACGAGACGCCGTGAAGTGGCCCTACCTCTGCCTGCGTCGATATGGGTACGACTCCAACCTCTTCTCCTTTGAGAGCGGCCGGCGCTGCCAAACCGGTCAAGGTGAGACTCACGAGCTAACTCTCCATCACATCTGCTTTTACTGTACGATATTTGTTGCTTTGTGTCATTCATATTCATTCTTCACTCCTCTTCAGGGATATTCGCGTTTAAGTGTACGCGGGCCGAGGAGATCTTTAACATGCTGCAGGACATCATGCACAACAACAGCATCAGTGTTGTGGAGGAACCAGTGCTGGAGCCTGAGCTTCCAGTGACGCCACACACTCCCACCAGTAAGAACAGACACACTTCCAGATCTCACATTCATATTGGACTCTCTTACTAACTCTTCAATTGCTCTCTCTACAGCTCCAGGTTACTCTGTCCCAACAGTGGCAAATGGAATCGGCCGTTACCCGTCATTTGGCGACGCGTCCTCGCGCCCTTCGAGTCGCCATCCTTCAGTGGGCAGCACTAGGTTACCATCAGTGGGGGAGGAATCAACACACCCACTGCTGCTCAATGATGAAACGGTACAGATGCACTTCACTTAAAAACATAGGCTAACACTTTACATTAAGGTTTTGTTTGTTGCCTGAGTATCAAATCAACATATTAGAAAGATTTCTGAAGAATCATATGACACTGAAGACTGGAGTAATGGCTCATGAAAATTCAGCTTTGCATCATAGAAATAAATGATATTTTAAAGCAGTGTTGTAGTCCGAGTAGAGACCGAGACGAGACCGAGACTCAGATCCGAGTCGAGTCTGAGTCGAGACCGAGACCAAAGAGAGTCGAGTCCGAGACCAAAGAGAGTCGAGTCCGAGTCGAGACCAAAGATACTCGAGTCTGAGTCGAGACCAAAGATACTCGAGTCTGAGTCGAGACCAAAGATACTCGAGTCTGAGTCGAGACCGAGACCAAAGAGAGTCGAATCCGAGTCGAGACCGAGATCAAAGATACTCGAATCCGAGTCGAGACCAAGACCAAAGAGAGTCGAGTCTGAGTCGAGGCCGAGACCAAAGAGAGTCGAGTCTGAGTCGAGACCGAGATCAAAGATACTCGAGTCCGAGTCGAGACCGAGACCAAAGACAGTCGAGTCCGAGACCAAAGACAGTCGAATCCGAGTCGAGACCGAGACCAAAGATACTCGAGTCCGAGTCGAGTCCGAGACCAAAGATACTCGAGTCTGAGTCGAGACCAAGACCAAAGATACTCGAGTCCGAGTCGAGTCCGAGACCAAAGATACTCGAGTCCGAGTCGAGTCCGAGACCAAAGATACTCGAGTCTGAGTCGAGACCAAGACCAAAGAGTCGATTCCGAGTCGAGACCAAAGATACTCGAGTCTGAGTCGAGACCGAGATCAAAGATACTCGAGTCCGAGTCGAGACCGAGACCAAAGACAGTCGAGTCCGAGACCAAATAAAGTCGAGTCCGAGTCGAGGCCGAGACCAAAGATAATCGAGTCCGAGTTGAGACCAAGACCGAAGACAGTCGAGTCTGAGTCGAGACCGAGACCAAAAAGAGTCGAGTCCGTGTCGAGTCTGAGACCAAATACTTGAGTCCAAGTTGAGACTGAGACCAAAGACAGTCGAGTCCGAGACCAAATAAAGTCGAGGCCGAGACCAAAGACAGTTGAGTCCGAAGAAAGTCGAGTCTGAGTCGACTCCGAGACCAAAGAGAGTCAAGTCCTAGTCGAGACCAGAGAGGTTGGATAACCTAAGGTTGGGTCTCAAACCAGACTTTGGCACCATACTCAAACAGTAAACTAAATATACCATGGAATCATGTACACTGTAATGGTATAAAGGCCACATATAATTATGACTTACAATTATTACAATCAGTAAGTGCTCTTTCACATAACATCACTGCACACAAATTCTGTGTGGCTCTTGATACATAGTTGAGCTAGAGGATCCACATCACATCTGACCTGGGTCCTGACCTGGGTCCTGCTGCATTTGCATGCCGCGAACGTTATAGTCTCAAGTCATGCGCAGTTGCACACAAGAAAGTCAGCAATCATTGGACGTTTCAATCAAACAATTTAAAGAAACATTAACATACAGTAATATTCATGACATATTTTCAATGGGACTCGGGAATAAGTCCGAGTCCTAATATGTTCGAGTACGAGTCAATTCTGAGTCAAAATGCACACAAGTCCATGACAAGACCAAGACGATTAAAATATGGTCTCGAGACCGAGTCTGAACACTGTTTTAAAGTATATTAACATAGAAAACCATTATTTTAAATTCTAATATTTCACAATATTACTGTTTTTTTCCCCGATTTTTTTTTTATCAAATAAATGCACTTTGATAAGCATAAGAGACTTCTTTTGAAAACATCAAAAATAGTAGTGTAAATGTAAAACTCTTAATTCATATTTTTGTCTTGTGCAGGTGCACACTTACGTCAACACGACGGGTCTACAAGAGGAACGGCGCTGTCGTAGCAGTGGCCACGCCCCTCTGGAGCTCCGGACGTCCAATCCCGAGAGCGCACTCCCAACGTCGGCCAATGAGACTGAGCCGCACGTGGTTTTGGACTCGGAGGGTGTAAAGTTTGTTTTAGGCCCTACGCCTGTCCAGAGACAGATGCTGCTCAAGGAGAGCCCGCAAGATCTCAGCGAGCGGGACGGGGGAGTGCCCGGCTCTAGCACAGATAACGCCACTTCTCCTGCAAAGACAGTAAATGGCTGCACAGGCCTTGCGACTGACTGCGACACCGGTTACGATAGCGATGAGCGCAAAGAGACGCCCCACGAGCAGCAAAACGGCGTGGTCGCACCCGTCGGGTCCGGAGCGAGACGAAACAGACCTCCTGTACCGCTTCCCGACGCCCACAACGCCAACAACTCAGCCCAGCGGCGGACTGCGCTGCTCAACTACGAGAACCTGCCGGCGTTGCCGCCCGTGTGGGAAACGCGCAAACCCAACAGCGAGGCGGAGGACGAGGACGATCTCAAGTCGCCCTCTCTGAATGGCTTCCATTCCCTCGATCCCCAGCACAACTACGTCAACACGGAGAACGTCACGGTGCCGCTCAGCGCACACAAACTCTCCAGCACTCAGCCCACCGTATTCAGCTTTGACCTCCGAAGGCTCGGGGTGGGCGACCCGCTCCGGCAGCTCAACTACATCGAGGTGGAAATGGACAAAGTGTCGGACTCCAGTGGACCTCACACCCCAAAAACACCCACCACACCCTTACCACCCACCCCCACGCGGCGGACTGAGCTGTACGCCGTCATCGACATCGAGCGCACGGCTGCCATGTCCAGCCTGCAGAAAGCACAGCCACGGGATGACGGCACATCCAGGAAAACTCGACACAACAGCACCGACCTGCCCATGTGACCCGACCAGCACTGATCCAGCAAACCAGTCGGTTTACTCGTCCCACAATGCAGGAGTTTATCTCACGAAAACCTGTCAGGTCACATTTCACTGAGATATCTAAAGAAATAAATCCACATTTACCCTATTTTCATACCAGCAAACCCGTCGGCATATGTGGAGTGTTGCACATTTTTAACTGGTGTATGGCAATAAAAAAGTTACTAAAAATACTATTTGGCAATACTAAAAATCGAAATCATCGCATACACATAAATGCGCTAATGTTCTTCTCATGCTCAACAAGGCTGCATTAAAATTTGTTCAAAGATACAGAAGAAATTGAGAAATATTTTTTACAATTTAAAATAACTTTTCTGTGTGAATACATTTTAAATTGTAATTTATTCCGGTGATCTAAGCTGATTTTTTTTTTTTTAAATTTCATAATTACTCCAGTCTTCAGTGTCACATGATCATTCAGAAATCACTCTAATATGATTATTTGCTGCTCAAGAAACATTCCACAAAAATACTACTAAGCAGCAAAAACTTTTCAACATTGGTAAATGATAAATGGTAAAAAAGCACCAAATTGTTCAAATGATTTCTGAATGATCATGTGACACTGAAGACTGGAGTAATGATGCGGAAAATTCAGGTTTGCATCATGGGAATAAATTACATTTTAAAATAGAAGTTGTAATAATATTTCAGAATGGTTTAAAGGTAAATCATTTTATAAAACCTGTATTAATTAAACACTAAAGTTGTTTAAATCGTCATTTTAAAGTCATTTTTATGATTTAGGATTGTTATCATAGACATTGAAGCTGTTTAAAAATTCAACTGCTGATTCCAATTATTATCATTTTTTAGAAGAATTTAAAGAGTATTAATAAGTATTATTAGATTTGATCTCCTCCTCACGAACCCGGGTATGAATTTATGGCTGTGTTTGAAAAGGCAGAATATCTTATTAAATGCTTAAAAAAAAAAAATCTATTTCTTTAGATTCAGGATGAAATATGATCTTGACAGGTTTTGTGAGATTCACTCAGTTTAAGTATATATTTGACATGCCTTCATAGCGCAGGTCTGAAACAGGTACAGATGAGGAAACACTAAACGCTTTACCAGACCTCATTCATCAATGCTGTGATGTTTTCCTCTCCTTTTCAAAAATATCCAAGTGTTCGAGATACGTCTTTTATGTGGTTACTTCAATGATGTAAGTCACTCATTTTGCACTTGAGAGCAATAAAAGATGCTCGCTACGGTATTCTAGAATCACATGGTTCACTGCAGTCACTTTAAACACTCGCTCTCACTCCACAAGCCCTTCTGCTAGCGTGATCCCAAAGGAGAGCGCTAATGTGTGTGTGTGTTTGTGTGTGTGTGTGTTTTCAGCTGTACGCTCACGTCTGTCGACCAAAGACACGCGTCACTGCCCGCCGGATAGAGTTCAGTGTGTCTGAGCGCCTCTTCCTTCTCTCAGTTGCTAAGAAACCCTGATATTTGAAGTGTTTAGAGAAAAGGTTTTCAGGTGTAGAATCTGTACATTTATTCATATTAGTGATTATTTATCAGTGATTATGTCGGTAATGGACAATTTTGACTATTTTATATTGGATGCAGATAAAATCTTGGCTTATTTTTCCCTCAACTTAAAACATGTAGTTCACCCCAAAATTAAAATTCTGTCAATATTTACTCACTCTCATGTCGTTTCAACCAAGACCTTCGTTCAACTTTGGAACACAAATGAAGGTATTTTTGCTGAAATTTGAGAGCTGGATCACTCCTCCATACTAGTCCATAGGCTTCTTGAGGGATTGAAACTTGCCGGCCTCGAAAAGTTATTAAAGACATCGTTTTTCTTCATTTCATTTCATTTCCTTCTCTTTGGGCCTCTAGTCAGTTTAACTATAACTGCGTAGAGCTATGTCACACGTAGGCTCACTATTGGCCGGCACTGGTCGTGTGTGTGATGTGTGTGACGTACAACAACACTGTTAACCTGACTCGAGGCCCAGAGATAAGGAAATGAGATATATAGTTGAAATAAAGTCGTTTTTTATGTTTGTTTTTGCGCACAAAAAGTATTGTCGTTGTTTGATAAACTTAAGATTGAGCTGTAGTCACTTGGACTATTTTAACGATGTCTTTAATGACTTTTCAATCCCTCAAGAAGCCTATGGACTAGTATGGAGGAGTGATCCAGCTTTCAGATTTCATCAAAAATATCTTAATTTGTGTTCTGAAGAACGAAGGTCTTGCGGGGTTGGAACAACATGAGGGTGAGTAAATACTGATTTTTGGGTGAACTATCCCTTTAAAATAAAATATTGGTATATAAAATCAGGGCATACTTTGGACCAAACTTTAATGTTTCTTAAAATAATGATAATTTAATTATTTACCCATGGCAGGTTGATTATTTTCTTTCAATTATTGGCTGATATTAGAATCCGATACAATCATGACTTATTTTTACCCCAACTTAAACATCTTAAAATAATAATAATTATAATAATATTGGCCAATATTAGAAGCAGATTATTTTTACCTCAAATTTAAACAGATTTCTTAAAACAAAAACAAAAAAAATAATAATAATAATAATTTAAATATTCTCCTATGACCAAAACTGGAAACCGATAAAATAAAATAAATTAAATATTTTCTTCTTTTTTTTTAATTATTGGTCAATGTTGGAAGTATATATACAGCCTATGGCGTTACATACATTAAAATATCAAATTTTACACGAAACAGCAATTAAGATTAAAGGTTCATTGTATTTTTTTTATAAATCAAACACAAAACTAGATTCATAATATAAAAACAGCAATCAGAGAACTTGAACGGTGCATCCCTATCAAACGCTTGATGAATGTATTGATGACTATAGGCCGGATTTCTTCAAGTATTTCATAAACGCGTCAGTGTTGTAGATCTTGCAGTGTGGTCGACGATAAACACACTTTAGTTGGTCTGGTGCGTCACGCTGTTTCAGAAGGCCCTGGAGGATTGTGCGGTGCTGCAAATGTGATTGTATCGCTCGTCTGAATGCACTCCAATGTTCTTAAGGGTTTCCAAACAAAAGACAAATGTTTACGGCGAGTGGAGGACTAGACATCCAGCTTATGTAAAGCTTCTATTGTAAAGTTTATTGCATTATTATCATGTTATTTTCTACCTTTTTGAGAGAGTGTGCAAATATAAGAACGTTCACATGTAAAAAAAAATGACATTCAGTAGTTTTAGCCACAAATGAGTGCTAATGAAATAACTGTATAAATCAAGATCATTTGCCAAATCTGAAGAACTGAATGATTGTCGGGATCTTTCAGGAATGATGCATTGTGTGTTGTGTGTGTGTGTGTGTGTGTGTGAGAGAGAGAGAGAGAGAGAGAGAGAGAGAGAGAGGGTGGTTACATTCCTATGCGAGTATTTCACAATTACGGACGTTGTACTGAAACTAGTTTTGATATTTGCATTTGATATATTGGGTATTGATATCAGTTTA